>NC_136500.1:4790000-4842500 GCF_053919585.1 Euprymna scolopes | reverse complement strand
ATAAAATAAGGATAGGTTATAATTTTTTTTTAATTCGCGAACGGGTTTTAAAAAAACATGACAAAATGGCAGCGACTTTAAAATGGAGAGATCCGTTTTAAATTTGACGGAAGGGCACTTGAGCATTCTGTGTTAACAATTTAAGGGAGTTCCGTCAACGTAGGGAATATTTATAAACATATTTTAATGTTTTCCGTTATTTTGTGCTTGAGAAATATTCCATTATGGCACGTGTAGTTTATATAAAAAATCATTTAAGTAGTTATCGCCTCAAATTTCGTTTTAATTTCAGTTTGCTGAAATTATTTCAAATAAAGATCATTAAAAATATTTAAAAGCAAAAAAAAACATGAACTGAACTTTTATTGACTATGTAAACATTTACTCTTGTATATTTATTTTTCGGGTAGTCGTTTGTGTGCTTTTCTGCTAATCACTCTTACTAAATAATATCGACGAAATATCGAAAAACAAAGAAACAGAAACAGTTTTGGAAAATAATGAAGCTTTACTTACTTTAGTAAAATAATACGAAACGTCAAAATGGGATATTTAAAAAGTAAACACGTAATTAATTTTGTTTTTTAAAGCAAAACATCGATACTTAATTTGAAAAATGGCGCCCTTTTCAAGCAGAACAGCTTCGGTTTACAATATTGAACGCTGTAGTATTGCGCCGTCGGATTCAGAGCTGTAATATTGTAATGTAAAGAACACGCAAAAAAGGTTGTAATCAACTGAATTTCTCCTAGTACAATTAAGAAAAGCCGAAATATAAATAAAAAAAAAGGTTTTGTAAATGTTTTTTTTTAAATACGCGTAATCACGTGAGCAGGATTTTCCTTCTTTTGACAGGATAATAAGTAACGTTCTTATTTTTTTATTATTTATATATTTATCTATTTTCGAAAGAGTGCCACGTGCAAATGGAGAAAGAAAAAAGAGTTATGCAAAATTTGTGTCGAGAATTGTCTAAAGTTCCGATCTTTTTTTGGCTTTTACTTTAATAAGAACGTGAATTTATGAGGTGAATCGACAAAAATATGATGCAAATCAAAAAAATAAATAAAAGTTAAGTGAATAAAGATTAAAGTTACGGTGTTATTGTGGACCCCCACTCCTTTTAAAAAACTTTGTTAAACTTTGTGACACATTTACATTCTATGGAGGTCAGGCGCGAACGAACACCCAATAATTTTATTATACAGGGTGACCAAAATAAATTGGCCACAACTTAAATTAGGCCCTGTTTCTTATTGTTTTGCCCGAATGAACTTTGGTCATAGTTTATTATATTCAAAACATCACATCAAAACAGTAGAGTATTTGACCTTTTTTTTCTCTGTTCTACATCATATGTTCTAGATGACCTCCATTTAACTTTTGTTCTGTTTTCTGGTCACCCTGTAACTATTTCTTCAAACTGAAACATAATTATCAATGTATACGTACGCAAATAGATATGAAAAGTGTTTATTAAAGTGTGTGCCATGGAGTAAAGGAGAGCATGCAGACCCCACAATTTTATTATACCATCCGTGTTTAAGTTGAAACATACTAATTAAAGTATTCTTTTACACATCTATATCAAAAACACTTGTAATTTTTTTTTCATTTTTTATTTCCATACTTTGGGGGCCATGCGCGAACGCAGACCCCACAATTGTTATGAATCAGCTTTCTGCCAGATAAAATACCCATTTCTGATCCTCGAAACATTTTCTATCTTTATATGTAATCAGTGTTTTTTTTTTAAATAGTCAACCATATAGGAGGCTATTCGTTACCAGACGCGCGCACACACACACACACACACACACACAGACATTCAGCGTTATATTATATATATATATAGAGAGAGAGAGAGACAGAGAGGGAGAGAGAAAGAGAAAGAGAGAGATAGTGAGAGAGAGGAAGAAAGAGAGACAGACAGAGACACAGAGAAACAGGGCGACAGAGAAAAGTAGAGAGAGTGATTCAAAATTCAAAAATCGCAATACGAAACAATATGTTAATGAATACATTAAAAGAAATAACCAATATAAAACAATATGATATTTGGAACTTGAATGAAACATTGTCCTATATTGAGCTCAATCAAAACGCGTTCATTGAGATTAGACTTGTTTTTCACAATTAGCAAAAACTATGTAAATAAATATCTTTTTCCATTATAAAAAAAAACATTAGCTATAGGAAAGATTTTAACCTAATATGATTAGTATATATACACCGAAAATGTTTCAAGTAAATGTTTTATCTATCTGTCTCTCTCTGTCACTCTGCATATATATATATATACATATATATATATATATATATATATTATTGATATATATATATATATATATAAATGTGGCCTTTTGTGTGTTGATATACATATTATCATCCATTTCTGTTATTTATTTTAAAGGAAATACGATTTATCCCTCTCCCCACATATATGGTTCGTGAAATTTCATTCAGTAGCAAAAGATCTAAATAATGTGCATATTATTTTAAACATTCATTGAAATTCATTCCCTATGAGTTCTTTCGTTTTTCTTATGAGGCTAGTGGCTGCCTGTTTAGGTGTAGTAAGGATCTCCGGGGAGGTGAAATAAGAATGATAGTAACTGGGGAGGGGGGTAAAACAACAGTATGCAGTTTGGGCTAAGCGAGGTTTTAAAAACAAGTGGCAGTAGGCAGACAGGTTCGAACCCGAACTCGAAGAATGGAGACTTAGAAAAAACGTGGCCTCTCTATCGATGCGTCTATGACAAAACTGGAAGCTGCTAAAGTCGAACTTAAACGTAGACAATGCAACAGTTACGATGACTTAAATGTCGGCGAAAAAAAAAATACCTCAATTACCAATAGTGATGCCTTACGTAATAGCTACTGGTTACCGCATTAATTTTTAGCTTTGCATCAAAAATGTATTCGTAAGCCAGGCATTAACGTCAAGGCAAAAAATAAAAAAAATAAAAATAAATAAAATAAAATTAACCCGTGGGCGAGGTAATCTATTATTACATAAAACAAATCAAATATAAATTAAAAACTGATATTAATGGTTAATATTAACATTGTCATTTAATTGCAGTAATATAAAATAATACAATAAACTTAAAAGTACTGAAACTGCAGTATTGCCATTTGATGAATGGATTCTGGGCAATGCAGTAGCTTCAGCTGGGGGTTCTCGATTCAGTATTGTTAAGGCTGTATCCCTTCACATGCTACAAAAATATTTATTTCTTCATTTCGTGTTCTCTCTTACTTTCCCTCAAGCAAGTCTGTCGAACCATTCCACAAACTCAAAACACCACCAGTAAAAGTTTCCAGAAAAATACACGATTAAACCCGGATCTCCATGTCTCCTTCTCATAGATCAGGGGTCTACATTCCAACCATCCAGAGGTAGAGGCCCATATTACAAGATACGAAACCAGCCTTAATACTTCTATATATGGAGATACCAAATTTACAATGGGTTCATGTGTATATACCCCGTTAAGTGAGGTTCAAAAGTAAGGTTTTTACAACGTTTTAAGATGTGGACATCCTCCTATATACTGCGTGATTCATTTCTAATTTACTCACTATTCTGCTATTTGCCAGGCTCAACATCACTTAACTTCGAGAACTGATAAGTCAACATTATATATTGTTTATGTTTACATACACACCCACACACGCACCCACACACACACATGTGTATGCATACATATATACATGCATACATATACACATTCCTGTGTGTCTACGCTAATAAAAACCAGGATAATTTAAATGCAAACAATTGTTTAACTTAGATGCATTGTGAATCAGTTCTTTATTTCGCATTGACAGCTATTAATGTGTGCGATGATTTTGCTGCATATTTCTCCTTAATTAGTCCAATTTATAATCCTTTCACATGAAGGAATTTAATACAAAGAAGTTCTTCACGTGAATGATGTCTAGGTATTTTTGCTATGACGAATTACATTTTTTGTTCTTTTAACAAACAATAAATTATCCGTAATACAAAAGAGGAATGTAAGCAGAGGAATGCCACCCTTGTAAATATTAATGAAAACGTTTTCCAATATTATTTGGTAAATATTTAAATATTAAATGTGTATACATCGCAAAACTATTTACCATTGTCTATACTAAGTCTAGGATTGAGAAATAATTGATATGTTATATACGAAACGACTATTATTCCAAATCGTCCTATGGTTCCAAATCTCACCATAAATTAGTGTGTAATAAGTAAGTAAGTATATATATATATATATATATATATATATATATATATATATATATATATATACATAGTTATATATATATATATATATATATATTTATTTATTTACTGCAGTTAGATCACTTATATCTACTGGTCAAATAAAGGTTTCTGAGGAATAACCAAAAGAAACGTTTAGCAGACGAAAATCAACCCAACTGAAATCAATAAACTAATTTGAAGGAAACAACAACACTTTCCAAAACTACTTGTAAAAACATATTTATTTCCCATAGGCAGATAGAAGTGTTATGACTTATAGTAAAAACGAGTCTGACCGTCGAATCCCGCGATTAGAAGACCATTCTCCAATCGTGGTTTTATATAAAATATCTCTTTCTAATCTATTTTCTTCCATTAGAAAATTTATATACATTTTTAAAAGTAACAACTGACGACCGAATTTGCAGGCTTTCAAACCCATAAATATATGATATCAGCTGTTTCTCTCACCCACACGCATTCGTACATACGTATATATATATATATATATATATATATATATATATTTATATATATAAATATATATATATATATGTATATATATGTATGTATATATATATATATATATATATATATATGTACAGTAGCGTCCAAAAGTTAAGAAACGATCAATCATTATTTTTTTAATGGCTTTTAAATTTATCTATGAGAAAGAAAACAAAAATTTTGGTGAATTTTCCAATGTTTAATAATGGTAGTTAGAAATAATTTTTTTAATTTAATTTTTGAGTTTAATACATATAAGTTTTTATTACATATAAATAAATGTAATTAAACTACAGGCGTCCAAAAGTTTAGGAACGCAGAAAATTTATACAAACGTTAACAATTTTATTAACAACAACAAAATGTCGACTCCGAATATTCGAAAAAGGCTATCTGTACAAGAAAAACAGCTTATTTATGACCATTATTATGAGAAAAAGTCGATAGGGGAGATTGCTAAAATATTGAAAAGGTCTAAAAGCGTTGTTTTTCGGATTATTGAAAATAGAAAAAAAAAGGTGTACCATTGACTGAAAAGAAAAAATCGAGCCGGCCCCGAATAACAACTAAAAGAGAGAATAGAAAAAGTACACGATTATCTTGTTCTGATCGCTTTTAAACTGCGGTTTCGATATCCCGAGATTTCACATCCCAAACTGGACACAAGATTTCCAGACAAACGATCACACGAAGATTAAACGAAGTTGGATTATTGTCAAGAAGTCCATGCTCAAAGCCTTTAATTTCTATTAAGAATAAAAAGGCCGGATTGTTATCGCCGAAACACATTTGTTTTGGGAAGAAAAAAATGGGAAAAGGTTCATTTTACTGATGAATCTAAATTTAATCTTTTCGGATCAGACAAAAGACCACATGTCAGAAGAAAAAAATGGAGAAAGACTGTCCCCTAAGTGCGTTAAAAGTACAGTAAAATTTGGAGACGGCAGAATAATCGTATGGGGCATGATATCTTCAAAAGTAACTGGCCCTCTTGTTAGAATTCCTGGACAAGTTAATGCCCGAATGTAAAGATAATTGATTAGAGAACATGTGGTACCTAATCTTTCTAATTCTGATATCTTTATGCAAGACAACGCACCGTGCCGCAAAGCAAAAATAGTTTTAGAAGCGCTAAATTGATCCAATATTTGCGTTATGGATTGGCCAGCTCAGAGCCCAGACCTGAATCCAATTGAAAATGTTTGGAAAATTATTGGTGATAAGATCACAGAAAAAAACAAAAACACCTTGATGATATATATATATATATATATATATATATATATATATATATATATATATATATATATATATATATATATGAAAAATAGGGAAAGAAAACTTGTGGTCTCTTAAAACAATTCTCAACCTTCCGCCCTAATTTTAGGTGGGAGCTTCCTCATGAGAATGATTACGATGTTTAAGAAAGATTAAACATACCTAAGATGTAAATTTATTTTCTTCAACAATCCTTATCATTATTGGTGTGGGGACATACACACCCTTATAATCACTAAAATGGACTTATCCATTAGCCATATAAACAGCAAGTATACACCGGCCAATGAGAGCTATCCAGATTTCGTTCAGGACGACTCCCCACGGACTTACTAATCTTCCTTTATCTTTAACCCTGTTCTGCATATACATGTTCTTAGTATTCTCACCAGTCGTCGTGTTTTGCTACTGTCACCTTTCCCGACTCCACTACAATGGCGACAAGGATGTAAAAAGAAAGAAAAGACGAAAAAAGTACTTCCACGCGAAAACTTCAACTCTCCAGCTGTACGAAATAGACAATTGCAAACTCTCTCAGTTCCAACGCAAAATCTCGAAAGTTGAACGACGAAAAATTACAACATGAAGAAGAAAAATCTACACTACAATTTATCTACTCAAAAAATTTGAAAGTGTTTTTTTTTCATCCTTGCTTAAAAAGAAAGAAGAAAAAAAGCAATTATGATTTAATTTGCCGTAGAACGGGTTGACACAATTGTTTATGCAAATTACATCTCGACTTGATGTTGAAGATTTTGTTCTGTTACGGAAATTTCGGGAATTAATTCTTGTTTTATGACAAAGTGGGTATTCTGACCGAGTAGTTGTTTGTTTGAACTATACCGCGAGAGTAAAAGGAAAAGAGGCAGTGTGAAAAGGAAAATATTCTTTTTACGGGCTGGGAAGCGATTATTTTGTTTTGATGAATTAAAAAAAAAGTGTTTCCCTTTTTTATTCTTGTCCAACAATTGTTTGCAACGGCATGCACACACACTGAAAGGAAAGGCTACCTTCTATTATTTTTTATTCCCCCTGTTAATATTTAAAAACACTTTAAAATAAAGTCTCTTTTCGGTTGGTTAGATTGTTGCTCGCCAACGGAGTGAGGAAAATACTGCTCGCATAAGAGTCTCTATTATTGAAAACTGGGACCCGGAACAATTTTTTAATCCGTTACGTTGCTGAACTCAAGTCCACTTGTATATTTTACATTGTATGTGTCATATCGTGTATTTTACATGACATATGTAATATTGTATATTTTATATTGTATTGTATATTTCACGTTGTATAGTAAATGGCGTATGTAGTATATTATACTATTTTTCTCTACGGTAAAACAAAATATGTGCCCATTTCTGAACTATTGTCATATCAGGGACAAAAGGAACACGCGTCAACGAGAAAATAAGTGTATGCAAAATTGATCAATAATTTTTGCATATCTGCTACAGCTACTGAAAAGTATTCTAGTTCATAAATTATAATAGTCTTCTCTTGCTGTGACTTCCGTTTAAGTTACAAATGCCCTTAAAAGAATGAACAGTTTTTTTTCTCTTCGAGAAAATAAATAAAGAGACACAATGGAAGATGTGAAAGAGACGACACCCCGACTAACTGAATTTCAAATGGACCAGCAAAGAAGAGCTGACGATAGAGTACAGCAAGCAGAAGAAAGAATGATCAAAATGCAAAAGAGAGCTGATGACAGACTTTTCGCACTGCAAACAGAACGGAAGAGAGAACTAAAGCACTTCTCCAGGTGTTAATGAATAAAAATCAAGCTACAGAGAACGATACAGTGTTTCCAAGAGTGCGGTATTAAGTTCAATATACAATTTCAGCTTCTGTCCTGTAAAAAAAATCAAACATTTGAAACATATTTCAGACAGATGAAGATATTTACAATATGGACTGTGGAAATTGGGCAGAACAAAAAGTACGTTTGTTACTCAGCAAATTAGGGGCTACGGAACACGACAAATTCGTCAACTATATCTTACAATCCTATCATTATCATGTGAACCAAACATTACAATCCAGAATAGGATATCATAGTTGCCAGCGACGCAAGCTCTCACGGAATAGGTGCTTACACACTACACAGAATGCCGGATGGAGTCAAGGAACCAGTGGCACATGCGTCACGCACGTTATTACCTTCGGAAAAAAAACATGACTCGCAGATCGACAAGGAAACCCTCGCAATAATATTCGCAGTAATAGAGTACCGTCGTTATTTGCATGGAGGATTTTTTTTAATTTGCCAAGTGACCATAAATAGCTCCCAACTGTCTTCAGATCGAAGAAAGGACTACCTGTGTATACAGCAAACAGATTGCTAAGATGGGGGTACGATCATACTTAACTATAACTTTAAGTTAGAATACTCACAATAAATTGGTCATGCTGACGAATTTTCAAGGCTAACTCCAAGTCAAAGCGAACCACTAGAAGATACTGCGAACGCATCTTTAAAAAATGACATCGAGACCAAGAATCTTATGTTTAACAGAGTTAAAGAACTACCAGAAAAATGCGAAGCCCAAGAAGAAACATTCACTTGCTCCACAAAACCGAAAAATCGTGGAAAACATCGACAGATAGCGGATATTTTCTCCTTTTATGACAACGTACTAGTATGAAGTGAAAGAGTGGTTATACCCAATACTTTACAAAAACGAATACTAAGAGATTTTCACGCAGAATGTCCAGGGAAGAATAGGATTAAAAGCCTTATGCGAAAATGTATACTGACAAAATATGGATTTAGACATCTCAAATTGATGGATTCTAACAAAGGTGGTTCTCTAGCTGCTAAAGCAACAACAATAACTTAGGAACCATGCCCAAAGACAGACCGACCATAGTCGGGAATACAGGTGGATGTCGTGGACCAGTGGAGGATGTCTACTACTTGATTGTTGTATATAGCTATTCCAAATGGCTAGAAATATCAGCTGCAAAGGACCAACCACAGTGGTCATTATCTCTTTCCTTTATTAACTTTTTGCCCGATTTGGCGTTGTCGATTGCTAGTCACCGACAACGGGACACAGTTCACATCAACTGATTTTAAGGAATTCTGCGACAGTTTTCCAATAACACATATTACTATACCTCCGTATCATCTAAGATCAAATATACAAGCAGAACGTTCTGTAGACACTTTGAAAAGAGAATAAGAGAAAGCTTCTGGAACACCTTCAGATAATGCCTTACAACAATGCTTACAGGTCTGCAAGATCACACCGAACCCAACTAGTCTTGAAGCGACGTCTCCTGCAGATACCATTTTTATATGTTCGATATCGACTCTCCCTAAGGAAACTTAGAACAGCGCCGATCGATAAGGAAAAGAAAGGTTACTGAACCCCTTATCATTGATCCAAAAAAGAAGAAATATTAATGTTTTCCCCCCCGGAACAACAAAACGTGGGTGGGGGGGTTATGGGGACATAATCACCCTTATAATCACTCAGATGGACATCCATTAGCCATATTGGCAGCAAGTATAGACCACTCAATGAGAGGAATCCGGTTGTCGTACAGAGACGACTCCCCCACGGACTTACTAATCTTCCTGTATCACTAACAAAATTCTGGATATAAATTTTCTTCGTATTCTAACCAGTCGTCGTGTTTTCCTACTTTTACCTTTCCCGACTCAACTACAATTATCCAAAGTGGGGGAAAAGCGTTAAGAATTTTCTAAAAACGCCAGAGGTTATCTTTCCTTTTTTTCAGTAATATCATACCTGCTTTTATTTTCATATATATATATATATATATATATATATATATATATATATATATATATATATATATATATATATTGTTACAAACGGCCACCTCGACATCAAGTATTTTTCTTTATCTGCTATCGATAGGATATCAATCTGATTGTATGTTCGAACCGAACGAGAATTCACTAATTCCTTACCCTGTTCAACCTAATATGTAAGTCAGTCGGAAGGAATTCTCTTCTACTGACCGAGGAGAGGAAAGGTTACGCATAACAACAGAACAGTTATTACACTGTGATCAGATCTAGAAAACAAAATATTCAACCAGCTAGAAATATTTAATCAGCCACGGAAAAAGATTTCCTCAATTTTAGATTGAGATGCGAAAATTAAAAAGAAAAAGCAGGAGGTGACCCCCCCACTCACCTATTCCGACTAGAATCCAGTCTCATTCTTCACTGGCACGTTTAAGCGTTATGGCGCATTTTCAAATATGGAAGCGTCGAAGAAAAAGATAAACCGGCCAAAGGGGCACCGCGGAAAAGCTATTGTAAAAAAACAAAATCAAATGCCAACAAACATGATATAAAAAAGGGGATGATAAAAAGAGTATTGAAAAACTGTGAATTTATTATATGAAGTTAACTTTCTTTCCCCACAAAAGAACCCTCTTGGACTACATGTGCAGCTAACAAGTTGTGAAAGGAAAAGGGAAAAAAGACTTGTAAGTGTAATTTTTACTTCTCTTTCAGTCAAACTGAAGATTGAACTTTTCCTCGTGGTTGCGTGGAGTCCAGTTACGCCGTTAATCTCTTTTCTTTCTTTTGTAGGATTTTCGCTCAGTTTTCATGTTTAGAAATATTCCCAACACCCATAATTTTGTAATATGTATATTGTTTTCCCGTAAAATCTTTTTTCTCCAGTTTTAGTAAATTTATTTTATATTATTTGGAAGCGTTTCTGTTCGTTATTTCTTGCATTTTCTCGAGTTCGATTTTTGTGTTTATTTTGAATCCCGCTTGTGTCATGCGAACCAATAATCCTTTCATACTTCAACCTTTTTTGTAATCAAGAGGAAATTAATTCATGTTATGAAATGACCTAGTCATACATATATATATATATATATATATATATATATATACACGCACATCTTTTCCAATCATATAAATAACGACGTGTTTGTTTGATAGCATAAACAGAAAATGTGTCTGCCTGCGATAAACGTTTGTTTTCGAAAATTCCTTTTCATATTCCTTTGTTTGCTTTTGATTTAATCACCGCTCATCACGTGTGTGGCGATATATATATATATATATATATATATATATATATATATATATATATATATATATATAGTTAAATCATCAGTTTGTGTGTGTTTGCCTGTGGGTGTACATTTCTCTGTAAATTTTCAGTCTACAGACTCGTGATTAAGCATGACGTCTTGGGTGAAAAAGTTAACAAGTCAAGGGTAAAAATTCAAAAAATTAGACATTTGTGGTCTCTAGCCAAATACTCAACCAATTTTTGGCTTAAAGATTTTAAATTTGATTGCCAGAAATTTTGATTTTAAGAAGTCAAAGTTCAACGCTTTGGCATTTGATACCTCTGATCAAGTATCCGTCAATTTTGGGTCGAAACATTTGGAATTTTAAATGTTGCTTACTTTGACATGGATCAACATTTTACATTTTATTTGAGCCAAAAATATCAATGCCAAAAGTGTCGAAATTCGGATCAATTTTTTTTTTCCTAAATCACTGATCTAATTTCTGGTCTAGACATTTTTAATTTTACATTAAGAGTAGTCAGACATACGGAACGTCATTTAATCAGATAGCGTTAAAAATTAAAGATGTCAAGGGGTCAAAATCCAAAGAGTTGGTCTTTTGTCTCGCTAGCAAACTACTCAGTCTAATTTTAGCCGAAACATTTGAAGTTTTACATAACCGGTTTTCAAACATGCGGCAGTTTGGGGGAAAAATTTTGGCTGCCAAAAGGTCAACGTTGAAAGAGTTTTTTTTTGCTGATGTTACCAAACTCCTCCATCAATGGTGTGTCAAACTCTTGAAATATTAGACGAAGGTAACTTTGACATGGGTCAAACGCTTTGGTTTTATTTGAGACAAAAACAATAAACGTTTAAGCGTAAAAATTGGGGTCAAATCTGATAAAAAAAAATCACGTATGTGGTGTCTACCAATTACTCAATCAATTTCCGGTCTAAACATTTGAAATTGTACATAAATATTATGCACACATTGGGCAAGTTAAGAACAGTATATAAGGCCCGAGTACAGCCTGGCTGATATGCTAGTATATATATATATATATATATATATATATATATATATATATATATATATATATATATATATATATATAATTCTTATTCGGCCAAGCAAAACGGTCGCCGAACAACTGTGCCTAAAACGAACGTTAAGTACTGATTTTTTAAACAAACATATTTCATGTTGTCTCATATAATTTTGTTTTTCTATTGTTTTATCTACGTATATTTATTTGTGCCTGTATATTTCTTGTCTTGCTAACTTCCTAAAGTGTAATTAGTCACCCCCTCTACCACTCGTACGGACCAAACACTGCTAGCCCCTGCTATATTAAAGTAAACTAACGATAAAAAAAGCTTGGCAAAGTAAATTCCAATAATTACCACACAACGGGATTTATTTTCTCCTAAATTAGAAGAAGATAGGGTTTTATTTAAGTAATATACTTAATATCTATTAATATAAGCTCGCTTGTATTGGAAATGCTGCTTCCTTGTAAGCTATATCAAACCTCTGAATATAGTTTATCTTACTTTCAATTATATTGTTAACTGAAATGTACAGTGACATTAGCTACGTTGCTAGGACTATTACTGAATAGATACATAATGCTTTGAACCTAACCTAATTGCTTGTATTTAACTATGAATTCCGACGCGCCATGTACTAATAGTTTCTCTCATTACGATACAAACACACATGCTGGATTACGACGTAGATCGAATATGTACTTTACCTCCAAGACGACTCTCTATGCCTGATTTGCATGTTAAATTACATTTTTTTCTTTCTCGTACTACACTTTACTTGCCACTCAGAATTCTAATAATTAATTCTCCTCTCCTCAGTAAGATTTATCCTGTCCTGAAAACTAACTATCTGCTCTACTCCCCAAGCTGCCACTAACACGTATACATGACACACGACTTTGGATAGGAGTCCTCAGCTTTCACCCCTTAACCTTTGCATGCTGACAGATAGGAAGTCATGATCACTAAACATCTATAAATTTCTACCCTAAGGCATGCATTAGTTTATTTTCATCCAGGTACATACTTACTAACTACAGTCTGTGATTAGATTTACAACTTCTATATTGCACAGCAATCACTGTCTCTTCTTTAGCTTTGCAATGTTAAATACACAAACTGAACCGATACTCTGTAATGCAAAATCCACCTGTCTGATTTTTAAACGAAAACTGAAGATATCTTCAATAGCAATGGAAACATACTTAATACCTAGACCCTCTATATATTCGCATGCAATGGAAATCTGTCCATATATACAGGTTTACTGTATTATACATACTGAATACGCCATAGCTTATAATTTACTTCAATTCTAACTGTACGGTATTATACACCATATAAAAATGACATTACTTGTATACATTGAATATGCATCTAAACCCTCCTGCCATCTAAAATATCCTGAGGTTGTACAACAATTTCTAGTTCGTAATGTACAGATCATACTGTCACGCATTATTCTATACCAAAGCCAACATAAACATCAGAACAGTAAGAAAAATGTGGTGTTAATAAATTGAAATGAAAAATATTAAACCATATTAACTTCTTTAAACAAACCTGTTTGCGTATATAGCTGATTCCACTGCATTGAACTCTCGCCCCCCCCCATCCGAGAAACAATGAAATGAGAATGCCGCGGGATCACTTTGAGGAGTATTATTTTTCAGTATATATATATAATATTTATAAACTAAACCAGTAACATTTACCACAACCACGGGTTCGCTTAATACCTGGATTAGGACCCAGGCGCGGGTCAAACCCTCTCGGTGCTGATGGACACGGAGATCTTCCCAGGTCATACGTCTAGGAGAAGGAAAACTCTGAAGCTAAACCTAAGGGGAAGGAGACAGTCTTGGATGACAACTTTCCTAGAGCTGGTTACGCAAACAAATTACCGGTCTGCAAACCTTACCTGCTTAAGGAGTAGATAGGCTCTCTCTATCGCCTGGCTTACATACTCCTACTTTGTCTATTAGCCAGGCGTAGAGGTCGAATCACAGGTATTCGACAGAAACACTCAGAAGTCGATCTTGTTTCCTGACTAGTGCAATGAACGCCGTTTTTGCCACTCCCTACACATCCCATCCCCTACACTGGCCACATAAGGGTGCTTGCATGCCGTAATGCCAGTGCAAGTAGATTGGTTTGACAATCGTCCGATGGGTTGAGGGTACCGGATAGACAGTACTTGGTTGCTGTTCCCGACTGGGAGTACATAAGCGCTATCTCTTTGGTAGCGTTTAGATCGACTGTTCGATCAACAGTTGTATAATATCGGGATGTTTGTAGTGACAAAATTAAAACTTTTTTGAATTCCGCTTTCGTAAATAAGCGTTTGTTTCCTGAAGAGGTCTCTACTTACCAAACATTAGAAGACCGAAACATGCTTATGACTGTGTAGCAACAAATTTTGCTAATGTAAAGACAAATTGAATATATATATATATGTATATACATATATATATATACATACACACATACACACACAGACATATATATATATATATATATATGTCTCTGTGTGTAAATGTATACGAGAAGAAGAAAAAATGTAAATGCGGCTGTCAATAGCCTTGTAAGCAGAGAATAATTTTGAAGTGTTTATAAGAATCGGAATCGGGCAGGTAGCCAATATTTGACGCTAAAGCTGATCACCGAGAATGGTCGCTAATCAAAAAGCGATGAAGAATGGGAAACATCGAACGACAAGGTAATTTCCGTTTTCGTCGAGCGCTCGGCACTTCTTTTATAGTTCGTTATTTATATGCGGATGCTTTCAAGTGTGAATCTCAGCATAAGACGACTGCTCATGTAGACATGTTCTTCAACATTTTTCTGCATTATGAAAGTCTTGTATTATCCAGTAACTACTACTGAACGTTCTATCTAATTTAGCACATATACATAACACACTCTACCATTTCATTCATATGCATTTAAATAATATAAATTAACATAATATTACGTGTTCACATTTTCAATATAACATTCTACAATACTCGATAAGCGTGTTTAGATTACTAGTAGCCAAATGGAAATATCTGAATGTTAAGCTATAAGAATGCGTCGTACTAATTGATGTATAGTTTGCCATGATTTGTATATTTGAGTAGGGATTACTCGAGTAACAAAACCAATTATCTATTAGATTTATTATTCCCTCTTGAGTTGAATATTTAAGTCGATCACCGGATACTAAGCACTTTACTTTAAACGATTCATATTGTATTAGTGTGTAGTATTAACTACTTTATAATTAATCCCCTGGCGGAAAGAAATAAAATCCGTCACGTTACTAAACTAATTAATCGTTTAGATTTCTCACAATTATCTCGGAAACAAAAATATAAAAAAGTGTACAATAACACACACCGCCACACACACACACAAATACACACACAGCCACACACACACACACACACACACACATATATATATATATATATTTATATATATAATTATTTGTATATATTCACATATATATACATGTATAGAAAGTTATAAAATGTATAATACTTATGCACAAGCCTGATGAATCCTAGCGTGGATGAAACGCGAAATATTCTGTATAGCTTAATCGCAATATATATTTTATAACTTACTTACTAGCACTACTTACGTATTGAGCACTGTGAAAGTGAATACTTAAAGTTTTCGCATAAATTTATACTTTCGTATATTAATTGATGTGATTAAATGCACTAGTCATATATATATATATATACATATATATATATATATATATCTTTTCACATCATATAAATAACGACGTGTTTGTTGAATGACACAAACATTTCATTGCAGTGACATTACAAACAAAATAATTTACTAATTACATTTATATGATTTACATGATAAAACTTTGAGGTAGAAATATCAATTGTAACAAAATTACTTTTAACATGATTCCCTGTGATATTTTTTCTCTTATTTAATCCAAAGTAATTTTAAACTGTATTCTTAGTATACAGGTTCAAGTCTCTTACGATTATACTTAGAATACAATTCTGTTTTCTACATAGTTTTGCCTTATAGTACCAGAACATGCTAACACCATGTTCAAATGTGTTCAGATTTCTGGGTTAGAAAGAAACTCTCCATGTTGCGAGAAGATGCATTATATAATATGGGAGAAATATGTTATGTAAGCAATTTCCTTCATAGGTTTTATTATTGCATGCAAATATCTCAACAAAATCTTAAGAAGTTTATATATTAAACTACACTGGTGGATAATGTTTTATAATATGATTTTCTTTTAATAATATTTTAATTACATCTTTTCATAATAGATTTGAATCTTATAAGTTTTTGTGATCCATTGCTAAAAAAAACGACATCGACTTTAATACCACATTATTATGTAGAAATATTCGCAGTTTCAGCTACTATAGCTCGACTATAAAAAGTGATTCTGTTGCATTAATGTTATCCGCTTAGAAATATTATCGAGTAAGAAAACTCCTCAAGAATCTACTATCTAGGTAGCACATCTAAGACCGTAACCGACTAGGCCCTCTATGATTCTCTCTCCTCTGATAATGCACAGGTGATACAATGGGGAAAGAAGTGGCTTTTTACTTTTAATGCATTTAAAACCAAGATTTTATCTTTATATAATCAACGCTCTGATCCCCATCTGGCATCAATTGAAATAAATGGCTCTCGTCTTGTGGAGGCCTCATGTTTTGACAAGCATCTGGGCTTAACCTTTACTCCTAATCTTAAATTGAACACATACATTAAATCCGTTGCCAAAGCCGCTGGGAAAATCGTTGGATCCTTCTATCGATCCCGTAGATATCTCACTGCTAATGCAATTCTCTATCTATATAAGAGCCAGGTACGTCCAAGGATGGAGTACTGATGCCACATCTGGACAGGAGCTGCTAGAAAGGACTTTACCTGCCTTGATAGAGTTCAACATAGACATCGTAGCTATGTGGGGGATGTCGTTTTCTCTTCCCTGCAACCTCTTTCTCACAGAAGAGATGTTGTGAGTTTGTCTCTCGTTTATCGTTATTTTCATGGCAACTGCTCGGCTGAGCTCCATTCTATGGTCCCCCCTCGCAAAACTTTCACAAGAGACACCCGTCTAGCAATACACACTATCACTATTTTCCCACACTCTCTATCTGTGCCTAAACCTAAACGTAGCTTCTTTCGTAGAACTGCATGCCGTTTTTCTGCTTTTCAGCTTACTACAATATGCTTGTCTTCAAGTCTAACGTAAACACGCTTTTGATGAGCCGTTCCATATAAGTTAACACATTTACCGAATCTTCATTACTAACGGTTACTATTTTGCCCAATTTCTACTGTACATTCTTTAACCCTTATCCTGGAGTGGCCTCTTGGTCTTGATAAGTGGTGATGTCAATGTAAAAAAACTCATAAACAACAACTCCTTGTTAAACATTTTTACGTGGTACAGTACGACGCATATTGCGTTCGACTTATCTTCATTCTTTTTTATCATAATCTCTTTGTTCAGACATTTCTTTGATCATATCTAATATATTTTCTCTGTTTTTTTTTTAAACTAGTTATCTCCATTCTAAAATACAATAATTAATGATTTATTGTTCTATTTTTATTTATTGATCATAATTCCATTTAATTAAAAGAAAGGTTTGCTCATCTGGTCCTATTTTAATCGTAAATGAAATTTAATCAACGTGCGACTCCTTACGTCTCTGATACACAATAAATATTATTTAGTTTTGTCGTAATTTATGTAAACAATAAAAAATGTTTATAATAATCATGTCTACATTAAACCTGTTTACAATAAAACATTTAATTGTTCTAATTTCTGTCATTAAAATCACCAAATGTTACCTTACAATTTGCATAATATCTGTTTCTATTGTACATATACCTGTCACATAATCCCCCTGTAAACAGGAAAATGCAATAACAGAACTGATCAAAATGAGTTAGATGTAAAAGATAAATAACACGGTTTTAATATTTCAGAATGGTATATGTAGAAAAGAGAGATACGAAGTGCCTTTAATAAGTTTCAAGACTTTTTGTAGGGTCATTTCAAAGTGGCATAGAGTCACGCAAATTATTTATTGCATATGAGATTGCTGACGTTTATTTAGTATTTTAGGTGCAAATGAATAAATACAGCAGGAATTGGAATACACTATACTAAAATCTTATTTGAACTGCTGGTAGATTTAAATAATGCAATCTGAAACTGGGGATACTTTAGAGGAAAGATATATATATATATTTAAATCCGGTTTTTTAACACTACTGCAGTAACCTATGGAATGATTTAGACTGATTTAAGACCATCTAGCATGAATCAAACATCAGTTTCCTCGTGGCATAAGTGATGCAAGAAAAATGAGGAGTTTGTGAGGAAATATGAGAAGTATAGGAAGGAGTAAAGAAGTCACCGCAGTTGATTGGCCAAATAAAGAATTCCATGGATTAGAACCGTCCTGTGTCTATAGAGACAATAAGTGCACCATCTGATAATAGTGTTCGAACTCCCACCCACTATTAACTAGACACTGAAGATGTGGCATATTTGCGCGAAGTTTTTCCGAAGAGTGCTCCTTCCTAGTCACAAACTATTTGATCAAGATAGACACCGAGACACCATTCATATAGTAAACACCTTGCTCCCTTTAACTATTCATTAAACTTACAGGCTGTCGTTATGAGAGGATCGAGAAGAGGAAATGGGCTCAGATGAAAGTCATTGACACGTTCACACAAAAGGACTTCCATGGGTGTTTTAGAAGTTGTTGAAACAGTAAAATCATTGAATTGCATCTGCAGCAGGCTGTTTGGATGGGTACTACGTTTCCATGTTCGTACAGTCAATAAAAGTACACATACGAAAACAGTATGGAAACTGATTAAATGCAACTTGTATATCAAAAAGACCCTGATTCCATTGTATTTAATCCCTTTATATGATCTTAGTTTTTAACTGGTTTTGCAAACTATTTTTACATTGATTAACCTTAAATTATTTTAAAAACAGTTAAAAGAAACCGTCATGTTGTATATATATATATATATATATATATATATATATATATATATATATATATATATATATATATATATACATATATATATATATATATATATATATATAAAAGGGATCATGTCTTTGAGTCTGTATGTCTGTCTATGTGTATGTCTGTATATATATCCCTACGCAATAACTCTGTCAGTTTACAGACTCGAAATTTGATATACAGCGTACTAAAATTTGGCGAAATATATGTAATTAGTTTTTGGACCGACGTTTGGCGATTAAGGAGTCAACGTTCAACGATTTGACTTTTGACAACTCTACCAATGTTCTCCGACAATTTTGTGTCTAAACACTTTAAATTTTAGATATAGGTGTATTGGACATGGATCTACCTTAATAATTTTATTTGAACCCCAAACAGTAAATGTTAAGGGGTCATAAAAGGTGTCAAAGTTTAAAAAAATTACCTCTGCGATATCTACCAAATTTCTCAGACAATTTTTGGTCCAAACATTTGAAATTTTATTATCGGATTGGGTCGAAATTTTTTAGTTACAGGTATATAAATGTATTTATGTATCTATGTGTGCATGTCTGCCTAAACCTTTCGACAGAAGCGACGAATTTTTACAACATCAGTATCGTTTTAACGTTCGACCTTCCAGACGACAAATATCGAAAAATTGGCTAAAAACAATATCTTCACCTTCAATTGGGCAATTGTCTACAGGGGGTGACATTTTTCGACGATATTTTTGAAAGGCATCCTCTCCTTTCGATTGTCTAGCCTAAATTTAAGCATACGTTACTTCCGGTTTGGCGGTGGTCGTGACACCAAAGACGTCAGGTTCTTTCCCGTTCTTTTCCTCCTTCACTGTGCGTGTTCGAGCTTGCCTTCCTACTACCACTTTTTTTTTTTTGCTCAGACACATATCCAAACACACGGGCAACGCCGGGCTAAAATGCTATTATATCTATAAAAGTGAACATATCTGTGTATCTGTGTGTCTGTGTGTCTGTCTGCCCGTGTACATTTCCCTACGCAATTCTCTGTCAATTTTAAGTCTATAGACTTGAAATTTGATATACAGTGTACTAGGATTTTGGATATATAGTCTCTTGACATGTTTTAAATCTAGGTTAGGGGTGTTTATACTGAGCTCCTAAAACAGTTGAGCACTCTCAAATAATTTATTTCACCACATTAAAAATAGATATGAAAAGAGTTAATTTCGAAACATCGCTAAAAAAACATCCCCAAACCATAGCAAGCATAGCTATATTATTAAAATAATTAAAAACAAAACAGATGAAATAAGCAGCCGAATGCGATGGCGAGCAAATTTCTTCCTTCAAAATGAAAACGTAAACAAATAAGAATCCTATGGTGTTAAAACCCTAAACAATGCGAAAACAGTAGACCTTTTGATAAACTTTGAAAATTACTTTTTAAACGTAATTAAAAACTTAGAATCTCACAATCGACCTAACAATTTCCAACGGAAACTACACCAAATCGTTAGAAATAAAATATTTGTAAAAACAGATAAAACTACAAACTTTTATTAAATAGATGAACAAGAATATAAGAAACTAATCACAGAAAACATTAAATAAAACTACAAAACACTAGATACAAACGTATGCGACTACATAGATATAATACATACTGAAAGTAAACAAATTACCGATGTGTTAAAAATTAGCGATAATTTGGAAAATTGAAGCCTAGAGAGACACACATACTGCTTAAAGAGCAAAAATGCGACTTAAATAATAATCTAAGCACTCGCTTGATAAACCCAAGTAAACCAGAAATAGGTAGAAACAGCAAAACAATACTTTCTAGAGTTAAAAAAAAAAAAAAACAAATCAAACAAGACTTAGAATAAAAGAACTGGGCAAATACTGCCGAAGGAATCACCTGGTTTAAAAATATAGAAAACAAAGATAAATGTACGTTCATACAGTTTGACATCATAGACTTTTATCCCTCGATAGCCGAAGAACTTTCTAATATTGCCCTAGAATTTGCCGAGGCATACACTGATATATGGTCGGAAGAAATCAACATCATCAAAAAATGTAGTAATTCAGTTCAAATGAATAACAATAACCAATGGATAAACACTAAAATGGCAAATTCGTTTGATTTGCCGATGGGTGCCAGGGATTCTGCAGAGACCTCAGAACTTATGAGATTATTCCTTCTATATACCCTCACAAGCATATTTGATACTACGGATATCGACCTATATAGAGGTGAGGGACTAGCTATAATAAAAGACTCCAAAAAAGTCAAGGGAGATGACTTTAAGAAAATCATACACAAGGAAATGAAAAAATTCGGCCTAAAAGCAAACGTATCAGCTAACATAAAAATAACAAACTTCCTGGACGTCATGTGAAATTTAGAAAAAACACACATATGATTCCTACTTAAAATATAATGCTACTCCAATATACGTAAACACTTAGCCCAATCACCCACAATCAATTACGAAACAGATTTCTTTACCCGATCCGAAGAACACTCAGCAATAACTCAAGTGATGAAAATGCATTTAGCAGGTCAACGACTATCTATGAAACAATCCTAAAAATAGTGGACACAAAAATATCGATGTGAAATATAAGCAACAAAACACCAATAACTATAATAAAATTAAAAATAGAAGAAAAAGAACTATAATTTGGTATACGGCCCCATACAATCAAATGTTAAAAACAAAACTTGGCAAGAAATTTCAAGATCTTATTGATAAACACTTTCCCGCAACTTACCCCTTAAACAAAATGTTCAATAAAAATACCGTAAAGTTATCCTATAGCTGCTGCGAAATTTTAGAGATAATGATTAAAGCACATAATGACAAAATATTAAATAAACACAATGTAAAAAACAACAAAATAAACAATAAAATTAATACTTACATTAGCAAAAATACTACTACTACTACTACTAATAATAATAATAATAATAATATTTACAATACTACTACAACTACTACTATTACTACTACTCATACTACTAATACTACTACTACTACTACTTCTAATAATAATAATAATAATAATAATAATAATAATAATAATAATAATAATAATAATAATAATAATAATAATAAAACAACCCCGGACAAAAACAACCATAATAGAAATAAAAATAAAAATACTAATAAAGAACAAGATAAATTCAACTGTAGACACTGCACACTTTTCTCACTTAAAAATAAATGTCTAACCAAAAGTGTAGTATACCAGGCTACCCTATTTGCGAAAGAAACCCCGAATACCAAGAAATATTAAGTAGGTGTGACTTCCTTAGATTACAAAACTCGATATTATGACCAAAAAATTGCATTCAATAATAAAAAAAAACACCGGGTGAAAACAACGCTAGCAAATAAATACTGGAAACACAAGGAAAGCGGGTATTCGCCGGTAGTCGAATGGAAAATAATAAGACAAGCTACTACATGTAGAGACCTAGACGACCTATGAAGATTATGCCTTCATCAAAAATGTGCTATGATTTACTTAGAAGAACGTCAATATATATTAAACTCTAGATGATAAATAGCGAACAACTGTGTTCACAAGTTAAATGTACTCTAGGATAGCGATACAAAATAATTTTAAACTAACTAAACAATAGAAAATGAACAAATAAATAAACATGAACATACATAAAATAATGCACACATATGTGTGTAAATATGTATATATATATGTGTGTGTGTAAATATATATGTATATATATATATATATATATATATATATATATTTAATCTGAAAAGGAAACACTAGATAAATGGATAGTCCTTAATCTGCGGAGTTTCGAATAAATACTTTCCTTCTCATCAGAGGGTAGGAATTAGCAAAATCCGGGATCGGATTTTGCATGCAGAAGTATTTGATGAAACAACAAGTAAGTAAAATATCTTACTTGAAAACAAAATAAGTTAAGCAGAGGGAATATGGTGAAGAAATAAGTGATTAAACATGAATGGAGAGTCTGGTGGAAGGTAAAAAATCCAATGACAGTAAAATCCAAATGTAAAACTTCAAGAAAGTTAAAAGAATTTCCATTTGTACAAGAAAAATCCAAAGACATCCCGTAATTGGAAGAAGATTGTCCATGATAATCCAAAGGCAGAAATCCATGGAATAATTCACAAACATGTGTACAAGGAAAAATATTATTAATAAAAGAAAAATAAGATGGGCTTCTAACTTCCGAGACATTACTATAAATAAAAAAAGATCTAGGAAGAAAAAGCAGAGAGAAAGAAATGTTAAAGTTAAATATAAAATAAAGGGAAACAAAAGTCAAAACGACTACGACAGGAAATGTTAAAGGCGCGAAAATATATATGTGGCAAAATAATATAGGTCAACTGAAATGTACAGGTTATCACTTAAAACATGTCAGCAAGAGTTATGAAACGTCACTAAAAGGAAAATAAAAAATAAAAAAGGAAAATAAAATAGGAAAATAAAAAAAGGAAAATAAAAATAAATATATAATAAATACATAGAAAATAAAGAATAAATAAATAAATACAAAATAAATTCTAATAAAAATAATAAAAAATAAAACATGAAATATAATATATAATATAAAATGAAATAGAATAAAATAAGAAACGAATAAGATAAAAAATAAAAATTGTTTACGGGGAGAAGATGGCCGGTATCTGCAATTTCAGGAAAAAAATTAGGTAAATTCATATTTTAAAATTTAAGTAAATATACATACAAGATATGAAAGTGTGGGTAGATTGATATATTAGATAGATAGGAAACTTTAAAGAATAAAACAGAAAATGCAGATAAAACACCGGTCATGCAACGAAGAGATAAAGAAATAAAATAAAGGATTATAAAACTATAAAACATTAAGAAGTATGAGGAAAAACGAAAAAGTTAGAGAAAAAATATTTTATATCCGTATAAAAGTTAAAAGTAATAACTATGTAATTGCAAAATTGCCATAATTAAATTTGGGCTTATGTTTACAGAAAGAGATCAGTTCATTTTTAGAATGTATTATATTGTTACTTTGAGGGGAAGTAATTATAGTTATAGCTTCGGTTGTACAGAGGCGACATGACTTTAAGCCTAGAGTATAAGACTTAACTTTTTAATAATAGTCCATTTGATTGAGAAGGAAGTATTATTAGAGTTAAGTTTTTTTAAGTAAAGTGTTTAGAGAAGTTCCTTGGTAATTATTAGAATTATGGTTGTTAAAAGAAGAAATATGGGTTGATATTCTGTTCTTAATTAATGTTAGAATGTACTTTATTAAAAGCTCGAGGTCTGGTATTTATATTAATTTGCTGATTTGTATTAGTTAAATTGTTTGAATCTTGTTCGGATATATATATATATATATATATATATATATATATATATATATATATATATATAATAACATAAAACCCACTAACCTAGATTTTAAACCCGTCAAGAAACTAGATATCCAGGCTAAATAGAGCACACACAAAGGAACAAGTAACCCAGAGGTCAAATAGGCCCGGTTTGTGCATGCTCATTGGCTGATAGGAAGGGCGCGGTGAATACTAGAAAACTAATTGGCTAACTAAAATCTCAATAGAAGGTGCGTATATAAAAACGACAGACAACCACAAAATTCGCGCATAAGCCTGAAGAGTCCTAGAGTGGATAAATTGCCGAATATCTAATGTAGCTTAATCGCTATATATATTTTATAATTTTATTATACATCTATCTATATATTTAGAAAAGTGAAAGTATGTGTATCTGTGTGTCTGTTTACATTTCCCTACGCAATAACCCTGTCAATTTTTAGTCTAGAGACTCGAAATTTGATATACAGGTTACTGAGATTTGGGGAAATCGATTTGATCAATTTTTGGCGAGAAATTGTGCGATTAAGTGGTCACAGTTCAACGATTTGTCCTTTGAGAACACTACCGAACTCCTCCGACGATTTCGGTCTACGTACTTGAAATTTTAGATATAGGTTCCTTTGACAGGGATCCAAATTAATAATGTGATTTGAGCCCAAAACAATAAATATTCACGGGTCATAATAGGGGTCACACTTTTAAAAAATTAACCTCTGCGGTCTCTTCCAAAATACGCCGACAATTTCTGGTCTAAATATTTGAAATTTTACATAAAGGGCATTCAGAAATAGGGCAACCTTTTTCATCGGTTTGGGTCGAACATTTTTAGTAACCAATATATAAATGAGTGTATGTATGTGTGTCTGTTTGCATGTCTGCCTTTAACTTTCCATAGAGGCGCCGGATTTTACCAAGATCAGTGTCGTTTTAAAATTCGATCTTTCATACGACAAATATCGAAAAATCGGCTTAAACATTAATATCTTCCCCTTCAACTAGACACTTTTCTACAGGTAGGGGTCGCTGTTTTCGCTGATATTGCCGAACGTCATCCCCTCTTTCAGAATGTCTAGGCTTAATGTAAACCTACTTCATTTCTGGTTGGGGTGTGGGCGTAAAGGAAAATACGCCACTTTTTTCCCCTATTCTTTTCCATCTTCGCGGTACTAGCCTGCCTTCCTACAACCACTTTTTTTGTTGTTTGCTCAACATACACCTCCAAACACGCGAGCAACACCGGGCTGAAATGCTAGTATATATATATATATATATATATATATATATATATATATATATATATATATATATATATATATATATATATATATCTTTTAAATTATATGTATTTGTGCAGCATTACCTCATTAAACAAACATAAAAGACGACAGTAATTTCTGGTAACGTAATTCTTTTTTTCTTTTTTTTTTTCTTATTTTCTCATTTATGTGGAAACCAGAAATACTGATAAAAGTCCCATACGTATTTCGTTGCAAGTTGTAGTTGAGAACAAACTGCAGGATGCGGTGTTGTACTGTAAGACACAGACATACAGTGAAGGGGTTCTCTATTGGCAGAATGCTGAGTTACTTAAGGCAGGACCTCAGCGAGATAGGTACCGGGATCAATGTCCGGGTTACATGTAAATACTCATTTTAAAACGTTTGTTCTTGTGTGAAGTGTGAAAACATTCATAGCAGGATATAAGCGTTTTAAGTTATAAAACAACATCAGCCGGTCACTGAGGTGGGACTAGGTTCACGTATTACACTAAATGTCTTAAAGTGTTCTCGAGAAGACGTAAAGATGGACCAGTCATTAAAGTCTGTGTATCAAGAAGAAACTCATACCTGAGATGTTGGATCTGGATGTGGCTCCCTCTCCTAGGATGACTTCTTCACCCCGATGGCTTTCTGGCTGGAATTTTCTTTTTTCATCCCCCGGAGCGCTTCGTTGTTTCAATGAAGGTAGTTTTGCAGACACACAAAAAACGACACGCGACACAGTTGTAATATATTTATGAGAAATCTTAACTATTCTATTTTACATTATAGATACAATATATATTACAAAACTGTTGCAATTGAAACTGTCCAATAGGCTTTTCAAAATTAACTAATCTACCCTAACTAGTTTTGAGATAGGGGGGTATTCCCCCCCTCGTTTACGGAAAGACAAAAATTATGGTGCTCACCTTATGATGGTTTAAACAGCAAGAGGGCGAGCTCTAGGAAAGGGAATTATGGGAAGGTGTTTCTTTGTATCTCTACGCACATTGTCAAATCACCACTCGGCCATGCGGCAAAGTGAGTTAGAAACAGTGACACGGAGAAATAGTGCGACAAGCAGATGACTTCGAGTGTAGTCAGTTATTACTTTTTTTACATTATTATATATTATTTCTGTTTTTCGGGCAATGATTTTCGTGAGACATTGTCAACTATTTATAGATGTTCAAAGATTGTGCTAGATTCGACATTAGGCATTGTTAATGATTTAAAACTTTGTGGGTTTATAACCAAACAACTATTTGATTCTAGATTGTAACCAAGAATACACTCTCCTTTTGAGCATTACAACTTAAACTATGAAAAAAAGATGTGTCTAAACGATAACTAAGGATGTATTTATGCTACTGGATTTAGGGTGTGCGAAGCATTATTTTTTGCTATTAAATTTTCCATCTTTAAGTTGCTATAGTAAATGATAAATTTGTCATAATATTTTGTTAGTTGGGAATACATACTTTTGTATCATATTTCTTCTAGTATTTTCTAATTTAAAATTATGTTGAATTTGCATCAAGTAAAACATGATAATGAAATTCGGATTGCAATATTACTTTTTGTAGTGGTATGTTTCATGTCCTGCAGAACTGATTTTATTTGTCTGCGATATGCTAGGTGAATTCGTTATAATTTCTTTTCTATTTTTGGTTCAATTTTATATTTCATGGCGTATATCTGTATATTCTAGTTGAGAAGGCTTTTTCGATGGTCATTTTTTTTAATGGCGGTAGCATTCGCTTATAAAACTTAGAAGACAATAATTTAGGCTAGTACGTTTTTGTATGAGGGGGTGCTGAATTGATTGTCGGGAATTGTGCTATTGCTGTTATAGTCAACTGTGCATTTTAGTACAATTTTGGAGACAGTGCTTCAGCTATAACATATAATAATTGATACGCAAGACCGGTTATATATTCAACATTCTATGTCTCTAATGCGTAATTTGCAAACGCTCTGTCCGAAAACCGATTCCCATCTATTTATATGTGAATGTTGTCTTTGTGACAATAGAAATTCACTTCAGTAGTGCAGTAATTGATCTTTTTAATTAAGTTTGTGGGAAGAAGTATGATAGAAACGTAGTTGTTTATATTATCAAGGCTTATGTCGATGTGTTTTTTACAAGTACATGTGCCATTTTATTTTCTACATCAAGAGAGACCATTATGTTATTGCCAATTTACTTTAGTTTAGGGAGTTTTAAACGCGTTTGTATTGCTTTTTAATTGATTTTTCGTTGAAAATCTGTATAAATCCCCAAGTTACACAAGTAAACTAACGAATTAGAGAAAAATATTGTTAAGTGCGGCAAGATACTCCTAAATGATATCTCTACTTATATCGACTGAAACGTTGCGAATATAACAACCAAAGTCGAGACCAGTAACGAAACTTATTCAAATAAATGCAATTCTTTCTATACCACTCCGGAAAAATACTTTACATATCTATGACGAAAAATGTCTCTTTATTTATTAAAAATATTCCATTTTTTCTCTGCCTTTACACTTTTTCATCGAAAACAAGGTATATTATTACTTGGAATGTCAGCGGCGATTTTCTAGAGTGTCTAGCGGGCAACTATATGGACTTGAGCAACGACATGCCCTTTCACCTTACAGAATAGTTCGATCAATGGAGGCATGCAACAGGCAATGGAAATCCCAAGTCAATTATCCTAACAAAGAAAATATTAAAGGAATGATTTCCTGAGATTTATGGACCTAACCAGTAAAGCGGGTTTATTCGTTGCCGTTTCCTCGGAGTACATACGGCATGTGGGGCAGAAGTGCTATAAGTTTATCAAGGCACATTCCGTTACAGTACGTTAAATACCGATGGCTTGAACGTAGGTGTAAAGCGTGTATTCTGCATCGCTCATTAAGACCAGGATATTTTTTGCATGTGTTTTGTTCACTTGTGTATTGCAAATTGATACCGCATACGCAGAGAGATACGCGCTACAATTTAAACTGGGGTGCATTGTTATTTCAGTAAAATCGGTTTGCAGACGAACATAAAAGGCATAAAACTCCGTGCAGTAATTAGAAATGCCGGGATTTATTGTGTACTGGGAAATAAAATTGGCTGCCTTTCATTGTTGTTTAGGCATTTAATTATCTTGATATCCCAAGAATGTCACGTGTTTTGACTACAATGGTTGTTTTATTTTTATTAAGTTAAACAAAACCACGCAGAATGGAATGTATCAATGCTGTCACACCCACACTAAACCTTTATATATATATATATATATATATATATATATATATATATATATATATATATGTATATATATACACATATATATATGTGTGTATAAATATATATATATATATATATATATATATATATATATATATATATATATATAACACGGAAATTAAATAATTGTCGATGCAATAATTTATTTCAACCTTATGGTACTTTCAAGCATCTAAACTAGACAATTACATTGTGGATACTTTAATAAAGAAAGAAAAAGAATCGGGCCCCGACCGTCAAAAACCAGAGGGGGTGGTAGTAGCAATTCACTTAATAAATCTTATAGAGAAGGTGGGAATTGAGTTAGTAGGCGAGGGATTTTAAAAAAATAACAACAACATTATTACACTTAACGATTGTCCGGTAACCCGACGTAACAACAGACACACGCACATACACACACACACATACACACACGCAACTAAATATGCATGTTCTTACCCGTAAATGACTTGACACGCGTGTGCTAACCTAGTAAAAAGAGAGAGAGAAATATACGGATATAGAGAGAAGGAAATAAACGGGCAATCGGCTGCGCGTAAGGGAAAGAGAAGAAAGAAAAAAAGAATGAAGAGAGTGACCATCCGCTGCCTGTCATATGGTTTAATTTAGTCTAGACTCTCAGAGAAAGAGAAAGGAAGGGATAGAAAATGAAGATTATACGCGCGTGATGGAGTTAATTTAGTCATGTAAAATAAGTATATTAAAAGATATATAAAAAAGTTATATACAAAGCTTTAAAACAATCTGTATGTTTTCATGTTAAAATTGGTTTGAAATAAATGTTATCTTCTAATACGTTTAAATTTTCTATATTATATTTGTAATATATTACTATGAATTCAAAAAATTGATTCTTATGTAGTTAATATTTTATGTATTTTATGTAGATAATTTTATTGGTGATTATAGCGGTCGTTCTTATTTTTCTCACTAATATTTCACTTCCTAATTGATTAAGATGCAGAAAATTGCATTATTAGTCGCCCCCAATTCCATAGAACGTATTTAGTTTCGGTTAATATATACTTTTATTCACTCCGTACACAAAAGTACTTTCATGCACGCATAAAGAAACAAATACATAAAATAGTTATTATTTTAAAGTTTTGTGTTAATTTATATTAAATTTAAAAATGTCTAGTGGTAGCATTTGATCTTTTTGACTTATATCATTTTAATAAACTGATACAAGTAAAAAACATCTGCATTTAGATTTAGATATACAGTGGGGGGGAAGTTTTCATTGGCGAGGGGGGACCAGAGATTGGAGTTGAGACAATCACCTGCCATCGAAATAAAGATAAAACAAGGATAAGTTCGTAACATCACTTCTGGTGGAGAGAGGTTGCAGGGTAGAGAAACGGGCATCCCCCACTAAGCCACGAAGTCTATTTTGTACTCTTTCAACGGAGGATAGGTGTTTTAGCAGCTCCTTCCCAGATATGGCAACAGTATTCCATCCTTGGACGTACTTGGCTTTTATATAGATGGAGATTTGCATCAGTAGTGAGATATCTTCTGGAGCGGTAGAAGGATCCCACCATCTTTCCAGCGACCTTGGCAACAAACTCTGTGTACGTGTTCCATTTCAGATCAGGAGTATTTCAATTAAAAGTAAAATATGAACATGTAAAATTATAGGATAATTAAAGCCTAATCAAATGAGGTATAGTGTTTTTTAAACAGTCACATGGAATTTAGCTTAAATTTGCAGTTTGTTTTTTTAAAATTACAAGTGCCGACTTTCTTGTCCCGCATTTATATATATATATATATATATATATATATATATATATATATATATATATATGTATATATATATATATATATATATATATATATATATATATATATATATATATATATATATATAAAGGCGGGACAAAGAAAGAATATATACTAGCTGTACCCGGCCACGCGTTGCTGTGGCTCAGTTTGTTAAAATGGAACACTTTCTTCAAGAAAAATTGCATTTTGTTCGTTTATTTACTTTTCTTATTTTTTGCAATTTTTTAATCAATAAAAGTTATTTTTTCCACAAAAAAGATTAATTTTTTACCATAAATTGTTAGGTGAAATTTTTTTTTCCAGGAAAACTTTCACTTTTAAAAAAAAAAAAGAAATTTAGCAGTAAACGTTTCACATTGAAAACGGAATTTTTTATTATAAAAAGAACAGATTAATGCTTTACATGAACACTGTAAATAGTTATGTGAATGTAGAGAAAAGTTTGATTCTGTTTTTATGAGAATGTACAACATATTTTTAACAGATGTTCAGACAGCTAAACAAAAAAATACTTCCATCATTAATTATGCAGAAAAATAAATAAAATGGTGGTTTGGTGTTTTAAGATTATGCTTATAAATCACGATACAATTTGCTGAGTATGCGCTGTTTTATGGTTTTTGTAAAAATGGAACGGAAACTTAAATTTCACTCCGTTTTTATCTATCTTAATTTTTAAATCGTGCACCCCCAAACGAATATAATCAAAACAGTAACATTCAACAATTGTACTTTATGTATAGAAAACATAAACTATTAAAAAAAAGTTAATTACGAAAGGGAAATAATTCCATTTTTAACGAAAAATCAGTTTGGTATATGTTTTTGTTATGTTTACATACGTCCAGCTTACCATTTACATTGGAAATGTCGACATTTATAGGTTGTAGGGTACGTTTACAACGAATAAACACTCCAATCTAGTAGATGTATCAGACTTTTTGTAAGAATTTTTTCACCCCTATCACGAAACTGCGAATAAAATATAAAAAAAACTCGTAATTTTTGTTTTGAAAGTGGGCTGTTTATTTTCTTTATGGATTATACTTCCAAAATAACTATTAATGTTGTTTTAAAAGTGACAGAAATATTTTTTTAGAAACAGTAATGAATTTTACGAACTCAATATTTGCCAATTTTTAAACTTAAAAATCTATCAAAATTTTTTCTATTGATTCTTTTTTTACGATATTTTCAGGATCAATGTGAAATTTTATGCTCTTCTCAATAAACTGAATATAATATTTTACACAAACGTTTTTTATATTCACGCCCCCCCTATTTTCAAGTGTCTATTAAAAAGTACATAATTAATTTACACACCAAAGTTATATATCACAAATTGAAGAGAAAAGGTCAATAAATAATATATTCAAATTTAAAACAAAAAAGTAGTGTTTTGTTAGAAATGTTTCTGTAAAGTTCGAAGTTTTTTTTAAAAAACACGTTGTTTTTTCTTTTGTTTTTCTTAATGAAACGTTGATTCTTGCTCATTTAATTGAAAAAATATTATGGCTTCTATTACATTTTTCGAGTAGTTATAAGCTTATAAAGACAGGGGGTCGAATAATGATCGCCTCCCATTTTGAAATGTCTATTAAAAAGTAAATAATTAATTTATTCACCAAAGGGTTATATATCAGAAATTGAAGACAAAAGGTCAATACATAATATATTCAAATTTAAAACAAACAAAGTAGTGTTTTTATAAATTTACCTGGAAAGCTGAAGTTTAAACCCTTAAAATAAAAACATGTTCTTTGTTTTCTTTGGTTTTGTTAATGAAACCTTTGTCCTTGCTCCTTTAATTGAAAAAAAAGTTAGGGCTTGAATTACATTTTTCGAGTAGTTATAAGCTTGGCAAGAAGGCGTTGAATTATTCACTATTTTTCCCGAAATTTCTGACACACGTACCAATCTACCCATGTTAGAACGGCTTTCGGAATAGACACCCCTAACCTTGCCAGCATACCCGAAAAGCTATAAAAGTTGTCGTGTCGAATGTGAACGATGAGTTAGACGTAATGTAAAAATGTACCGAAATTAGAAGGGAACGACATTCAAATTTCCGTTCCATTTTTACAACGATCGTAAAGCAGAGCATTCTATGCAAATTTGACATAACTTACTGCATTATTGCTGCTTTTTTTAAGCAAAAAAATATTTAAAAAAAAATAGATTGGGCTATAAATTCCTAAACTCATTTCACCCTAAATAATTTAGGTAACTGAAATAGGAATCTAATTGAATATTTCAGTTCCTGATAGTATGTGAGAAATGTAGTTTTCTTCGAGTTATATCGAATTCATTAATACGGACTTAGGGTTTTTTTTCGGAATATTCCTGTAAAAATTATTTTTATTGTTACAAATTACGATGCTTTATTAATATAAAAAAAGCAAAAATAAATGTTTGCGTGTTTTTTTTATTTACTACTGAAAGCCATAACTTTAGTAAAGGTATTTTAGTTCAAACAAAATAACACATTTTCACCAAGAGTTAAGTAAAAATAATTAGTTCATTATATTCTGCGATAATTATTTGATAAAATTTCATTAAAATGTGTTAATTTCCTGATTTTTGGTGAATTTTTAAGTAAAGGGAAGGGGCAAAACGTTTATACACATTGCGCGTTGGCATTCATTGTCTGTCCCTACCATTTTTCGATGATCATTTGATAGCAAAGCGACCACGTGTTGTTAATTTAAATACAATTTCAATCACATGGTTACATTCTCAATAATCATGTGATTAAACCCATTGAAAATTTACCGATATTGTAAACATATAATGTTCGCATTAAGCCTGTGGGACCAAAATATCCTTTTCTGACATTTAAAAAAAACCCGCGAGGTCAGGAGAAAGCAATGTCCAGAGAATCGCTACATTTTAAACTTTTATCATCTGAAATTTTCAAAAATCGCTAATTCAGCCCCCCCATCCATATTTTAACTTCCAACACTAAAAACATTATAAATACAGTATACTGATTATATAAAATGTTCCGTGTTTTCTCACTGTTTCTGGAATTATATTGAAGCGGTTAGCTCCCGAGAAGGCTTACATATTTTATCAGCTAGTTTTACCTGCTGTTTTCAGAGAGGGTACTTTTTTTTGCAAGAAATAAATCATAAACTCAAACTTTTTATAATATAACTTAAATTGAAATATACTGCAAATTAAACATCACAATAATGGTGCAACATATTTTTAAATTGGAAAAATAAAATAAACAAAAACTTTGTTTTAGCACGTTAAAAATATTAAGGTTGGTTGATAATTAAATTCTACTGTGTTGGTATAAGTTTTTTCTTTTTTTCTTTTGCTGTTGTTTCTTGCTTTTTAAAATTTTCAAATAAATACTTCTAAATTAAGCAGGATTGCTTAGATCGTAGTTTAAACTAAACTTCGGAGGTTGGAATGCCCCCCACCTAAAATGTACTTAGAAAAATCGATTTTATAGCGAGATTTAAGAATTCTTAGCCGAAAAAAGGTGAAAAAATACATATAATCAATAAATAATTGTTACCAAAGGCAATAAATGCTACTTTTTTTACTTACATGAATGAGTTTATTTTATGTTTTAAAGTATGTTCAAACGCGCTTTTCTTTATTTTTTAATCTTAAATTGCGGGTGTGTGGGTGCCAAATATCTCCAGATTTTCTAGAATTCCCCGCTAAATTGCAAACAAAATCTCCAGATCTAGCAGGAAAACCAACAAATTGGAAACACTGGTCACGGGACAGGAAGCGGTAATAAATAATTGTCCCTAAATAAAAAAATGGCCTATCGGTATAAAGAAAACCACCTATTTTTCATATAAAAATTAAGTATAATGGTATAATCAAAAAGAAATATATAAAGACACCCATGGATATAGTAAACATATTATACCAAAACGTGGAAGCCATCCGTCCAGTGTTTTTTGTAGACTATTAATTGCGAACGAACCAAGAGTTACATTTTCATGTATAGAGATATACTAGCATGGGCGCACGGCGTTGCCCGGGTGTTTGGATGTGTATGTTGAGCAAAACAAAAAAAGTGGTAGTAGGAAGGTAAGCTCGAACATGTACCCCAAAGGAGGAAAAGAACGGGGTAAAACCTAACGTTTATGCTGGTACGACCACCGTCAAACCGGAAGCGATATTTTTTTTTAAATTAAGGCTAGACAATCTAAAGGAGAAGATACCTTTAAAACATATCGGCGGAAAAATGACCCCATCCGTAGAAAAGTGCCTATTTGAAGGGGAAGATATTAATGTTTTTAGCCAATTTTGGGATATTTGTCGCATGAAAGATTGAAGTTTAAAACAATACTGATTTTGATAAAATCTGTTGCCTCTAGTGAAAGTTTAAGGCAGACATGCACGCATACATACATACATACATTTATGTATTGGTAACTAAAAAATATCGCCCCAAAGTGATGAAAAAGCTTGCCTCATGTCTGAATACCCTTTATGTAAAATTTCAAATATTTAGACCATAAATTGTCTTTGTAATTTTGAAGATACTGCAGAGGTCAATTTTTTTTAAATTTGACCCCCATTATGATCCCTTAATATTTATTGTTTTTGGCTCGAATCAAGTTATTAAGTTAGATCCATGTCCAAGGAACCTATATCTAAAATTTCAAGTGCGTAATCCCAAAATTGTCGGAGGAGTTTGGTAGAGTTCTTTAAGGTCTAATCGTAGAGCAGGTGGCTGTAGTGGAGTGTTGAGCAAAACAAATAGTTGTAGTATGCAGGCGGGCTCAAACTCCTGACGCAAAGGCTGGAAAGACAGTGGAGGTGGGTGTAAAGATGTTGGTTGAGCAAAGAATAAAAAAGGATCATTAAGCAGGCTCGAACTCGGAGGAGTAAAAGCAAAGTGAAAAAAAAACCTAACGTGTTTTCTGTTGGACCCATTGCCAAACCGGAAATGAGGTAGTGTAAAATTAAGGCTAGATAATCGAAAAGAGGCACTGAAGAGGCAACCCCTCCCAATATACATATATACAAACATGTAAACAAACAGGTGAGATTTATATTATAGACTAACATATGTGCCTGGCGTTGCTCGGGTGTTTTGATGTGTGTGTTGAGCCAAAATTACCGCGAAAGGAGAAAAGAACGTGAACACAATATGGTGTTAATGCTCTTGCGCCCCTCGCCAAACCGGAAGTGACGAAGGTTTAAATGAAGGCTAGTTAATCGAAAAGAGAGGGTGAATTTCTAAACTAGCTGCGATAAAAGCGATCCCTCCCTGTAAAAAAGTGCATAACTGAGGGTCAAATAAGAAATGTTTTTAGCCATGTCTTCGATATTTTTCGTCCAAAGGTTCGAGCGTTAAAACGATACCGATCTCGTGTAAATTCGCCGAAAATTTACATACATACATACATGCATGCATACATACATACATATATTCGTACATTCGTTCATAATTACATGCATACATTCGTACAGTCATATATACATACATTCATACATGCATTTATACATTTAAACAGAGAGGTGAGATTTATATAATAGATCGCCTATTCGAGTGTGTAATTTGATATGAAAATAACTAATTATGTATACCCAGTAATGTAACAATTAAAAATAATCATTCATTTTCAAATGTACATATTTTGGATTATTGACATTCTGTACATTTACAAAAACGAACAAGAATTTTAAGTCAACTTCGCCACACATATTTTGAATTTTACTTCGTTTGCCTTTGAAAAAATATCATTCATTCGATTAACACATAGCAAAATTTAAATTGTGAAGACTTGTTTCATTCTAAACATCTGATACGCACTTATGTCAGCATCTATTAAAAAAAAGGTTAGTTGCTCACAGATATCTACTTATGTCGTCTGCGATAATTCGTTCCCTTGCTGATACAGTACTGCATATCTAACTTAAACTCTGCTACAAAAAGTGTATTACTTAATAACTCTACACGGATATGAAACGTGGACCGTTATTATTTTATTAAATACATACATCGAAAAAGAAACACACATTGCAATATTACACCAGATAGGCTAACTGATATATTATATTACTAACACTCTATTGTTTCAGTCACTATATATATATATATATATATATATATATATATATATATATATATATATATATTCGTATTCCTGTCCGTTTGTTTGTGTGTTTGTTTGCTCACAATTCTATTAATATATTCAAAAGGTACGTTAAGAGGGACGTGAAAAAAGTAATGCCTCTGACCCACTTCCCATAGGTGTAGAGCAACGAAACTTGGCACAGTTATTAGTCTTTGTCTACATAGAAAGCACACACATTTATTCATTTCTCCCATCGTTTTATGCAGCTCTGGAGACCGTGACTTTCGAAATCAAGGCTGCACATCTGGGAAAATGCTTTCCTTTCAAAAACAACTTCATGGCTGGAAAGAGGTGAAAGTCAGAGGGTGCAAAGTTAGGATAGTAAGGAGGATGGAGGAGGATTTAATAACCAAATGGCCGTGCTTCTGATCTGGCGACATGCGAGTTGTGGTCACAGAAGATTGTGAGCATGACCTTGACAGTGGAGAGCTGCACCCTTGCCTTCTTTGCAGGTGGTGAGTGCAAGTGCTTCCACTGCATTGAGAGCAGTTTGGTCTCTGGATTATAGTTGTGGACCCAGGTTTCATTCTGTGTGATCAGTCTTTTTAAAACATTTTACTCATCTTCTTGGCACATCTCCAAATTCATACTCGAGCTCTCGACCTGTTCTCACTTCTAGAATGGTGTGTGCAACCTGGTAATCCATCTGGCAGACACCTTACGCATATGCAAATGGTCATGAATGATAATTTCCACAGCCCCTGTACTAATGTCGACATCTTTGGCTATTTGGCGAATAGTAATGCGCAGATCTTCCAAAATTGCAGCCTACACCCGACGGAAAAATGCTTCAACAATGGCATAAGGATGGCGACACAGGTCTGGGGAGATGTTTCCACAGACTTCCGGCCATGTTAAATTCATGATGCCAGCGTTTTACAAGGTCAAATGATGGGGCATTTTTATGATAAGTTTCTTTACCTTCATCAAAAGTCTCCTGTGGTGTGCGTCCGTTTAAATACAAAAACCGGACCACTGCTCGATATTCAACAGGCTCCATTTCACACCTGACTCAGTTCAAACACCTGTAAAACAGAAATCACAATTAATCAAGAGCTGTAGTTTGCTACATAACCCGTAGAGATATAAATCATTGTACAATGTACATGCACAATCCCAGCTAGATCAGACAACTGAAGTGGGTGAGGGGCATTACTTATGGGCCGCCTCTCGTAGTTTATTATTTCATTTTTTTCTATATATATTATGATTCTTTACGAAATATACGATTAAGAAGTTACCTCATCTGTTTATTATATTAAAGAAAATCAGTTGTACTAAATAGTTGTATGTTAGTTAAGTTTCTAGCGAAAGAGTAGTTTTACGTGTTCTATGTAAGATTGTTATTTCATCAGCTCTAAAAATCAATTATATTGGTTATATATTGGATTAACTTTATTTGTAATTATTACTTCCAACATCAATTTCATATGAAACAAGTAGAGTTATGTCCCCTGATAAGAGTTTTTTATCATATTTTCCGAAGTTCGAAAGATTATTAAACAAACGCTTCCCAAAACAGTTAATTTTGTAATCGCAAGACGTTTCTAGCGTGAAAAAATAAGTTCCTGTGTACAGAAACATGCTTCCATTTATTTTGAAACTAGCGGAGTATCTGGCGTTTCCCGGGTGTTTTGAGGTATGTGAAAAACAGCGATAAAAGGGAAACCATTTTTTAAAAAGAAATCGGAAAAAAGCAAAATTAAGGGAAACAATGATGAACATGTTCGGGAAAACAAAAACTAAAAACCACAGCGATAAGCGAAAAAATAGCATAATTAACTCTTACGATTTGCTTATGTCAATGGTGCGTTTCACCCAGTAGAATGCATCGGATGAAAAGGAATGTAGAATGTAATTCAAGTTTTGTTCAGCAACTACAAAACAAAATAAAGCGAAATACATGTCACAAATATTACCTCGATTCGGTTAAGTCCATGGTGCGTTTCACCGAGTAGAAAGCATACAACGAAAAGGAACGTTAAAATTCTAATCCAGTTTTGTCAAGCAATTAAAAAATAAAACAAAACGGAAATTATGTGTTTATGTTTGTTTTATAAAAAAAGAAAGAATCATGTTCTTTAGTGGAAAAATGTCGGGAAAATGGTAATTAGGCAAAGTAAAAGTAAGTGTGTGCTAAGAATCAATGTTTGTGGGAATGTCGCTATCGGTTACTTCCGTGATGCGTTTCATCACATAGGAAGCATAGAACGGAAAGACACGGTAAAATTCCATTCAAGTTTTTTTCAAGCAACTACGATGTACAGAAAACCAACAACGGTGCTCCTACGTAACTGTCCCTTGTGAACGATCCGGAAACGGTGTTAACGTTGGCGGGGTGGAGGAATTAATTAGAGAGAAATGATTTTACTACTTCCATTGATTTGATACTGAACTCTCAGCAGAAAAAATATAGGAATCTGCGTTTACCGAGGAATCGGAAATTAATACGCCTATAACACACATCGGCTATTGTTCAGCACTTTGTGCATATTATATTTGCCTGAAATATCTTGAGTCACAGCTATAGGGGAAAAATCAGTTCTTTATATATATATATATATATATATATATATATATATATATAGAGAGAGAGAGAGAGAGAGAGAGAGAGAGAGGTGGGGGATATGCGATGCTGCATAATTTGACCCGTGAGCCTCGGGAATTCCCGCCAAGCATGGATCGGGCGGGACCGGCTATCATCAGTTAAAGCCGACAGTTGTAACACACGGAAAAATACAAATGTAAATAAGCAAAAATAACAAAAACCTTACTTTAAAGGCATAAACATATTTTTATTTATTTTATTGCATATATATTGTTTTGTTTTTGTTTTTTTTTGCAAACTATGTATTAACATTTTTTCTTTCAAGAAAAGATGAAAGTTTTACTATTTTTCACCGCACATTCTGAGGTGTAAATACACGTTTTTTTTCAAGACATTTTGTTCAGTACAGTTATTGGGGGGGGGGGAAGGCGGCAACATATATTTGATATATATATATATATATATATATATATATATATATATATATATATATATATATATATACAAATATGTATATATATATAGTTATTTATATATATATTTATATAGTTATTTATAAAATATATATGGCGATTTAGCTACACTGAATATTCAGCGTCTTATCCACTCTAGGATTCTTCAGGCTTATGCGCGCATTTTGTGGTTGTCTGTCGCTTTTATAGTCGCACCTACTATTGGGATATTTGTTAACCAATCAGCTTTCTAGTATCCACCGCGCCCTTTCTATCAGCCAATGGACACGCACGTATAGGACAAAGCGTCATTTTACCTCTGGTTGACCTGCTTTTTTTGTGTGTATTCTATTCAGCCTGGATATCTTGTGTCCTGACCTGTTTTAAACCTAGGTTAGTTTTTTTATGTTAGTTATATGTATATATATATATATATATATATATATATATATATATATATGTATGATAGTTTTTTTTACATTTTCACCGTAAAAAAGGGCCATTGCCACATTGTGTTACGGGCTACTATCAGTGGCAGCAACTGCTGGGGCACTATGTTGGGATTTGGGCAGCGAGATGTTGGTTCACGTTACACTTGAACTTCGGCATGTCAGTACAGTTAGGGAAGCAGGGACCTGGAATGGAATTCCAGAGTCTAGCATATCTGAAGAAGAAACTGCTGGAGTAGAAACATCTTTTACATCTAGGAATCTCTACTGTGTGGGGTGGGATTTAGCTGCCTGTCGGGTTTGTCGAGGGTGTCTACGTCGTTGGAGCACAAGTGTATGTAGTTCGTCAGAGCATTCACCATTTAAATACTTCTAGAAAAGGCAGAGGGATGCCACGTTTCGTCGATGGGAGAGAAACTGACGCTTAGATGGCAGTTCAGGGCCTATCAGATTGGCGACTCTCTGTTGAACCTTGTCTAGGAGCGAGAGACTAGCAGCATATGCACCAGCCCAAATTTGACAGCAATACTCCACACATGGGCGTCAGGTGTCAGAGGTTTTCTTGCACGGTATCGAGAGCCTGTCTTTTTAGCTGCGTCCCTGGCAATGTTTTTAATATAATGGTTCCAACTCGTGTTTTCTCTGAATGTTAGCCCAAGTTTTTTATATGCATGTTTATTTATTTTATTTAATTATTGTTTTTTTCTATTGTTTTTCTTAGTTTTAAAGTTATTCTGTATCTCTGTCCTGGAGTAAATTTTATCCTATCAACCCACTTGTTCATTATTTTTCTCCTAAAGTTTAATAGACATTGGGGTTCTTTAAAGTACAGGTTAGCACATTTTTCATGAAGGTATAATCTACATGGGTCGTCTAGGTCTCTCAAGGTTTTTACTTGTCTTACTAATTTCCATTCGACTACCGGCGAACGGCCGCTTTCCTTGAGTTCCCAGTATTTATTTACTAGCGTTGTTCTCATACGGTGTTTTTTTTTAATGTTGAATGCATATTTGTGGTCATAATATCGAATTTTGACATCTAAGGATGTCATACCAAGGAAATATATCTTGTTATTTTTTTTTTCACAAATAATGTGGCCTGATAAACTATGCTTTTAGTTAGACATTTATTTTGAAGTGGGCAAAGGATGAGGTATCTACTGTTGCATACATCTTGTTCGTTATTAGTATTTTTTTTAAATCTTGTTTGAGTATTCATTCTATATACCCTCACAATCATATTTGATACTACGGATATCAACCTATATAGAGATGACGAATTTACTAAAATAAAAGACCCCAACGCAATCAAGGGAGATAACTTTAAGAAAATTATGCACAAGGAAAGGAAAAAATTAGGGCTAAAAGTAACAGTATTAGCTAACATAAAAATAACAAACTTCCTGGACTTCATGTTTAATTTAGAAAAAAAACATATATGAACCCTACTTAAAAGATAACGGTACTCCAATATACATAAACTCTAAGTCCGATCACCCACAATCAATAATAAAACACATCCCTAACTCGATCGAAAGTACAATCATCAACCATTATCTATGAAACAGCCCTAAAAAATACTGGATAAAAAAATATTGATATCAAATATAAGCAACAAAACACCAATAACTATAATAAAATAAAAAATAGAAGAAAAAGACTTAAAATCTGGTATACGGCCCCATACAATCAAATGTTAAAAAACAAAGTTGGAAACACATTTCTAGATCTTCAAAAAGCTATTCCCCGCAAACAACCCCTTGCACAAAATATTCAATAAAAATACCCTAAAGTTATACTACAGCTGCTGCGAAAATTTAGAGATGATAATTAACGCACATAATAACAAAATATTAAATAAAAACAATGTAAACAACAATAAAATAAACAAAAAAGCAGACGCCATGAAAAAAATAAAACTAACACAAAAGACACATATATAACTATCAGGAATAATAATAATAATAATAATAATAATAATAATAATAATAATAATAATAATAATAATAATAATAATAATAATAATAAACCAACTCCGGAAAACCGCAAAAACCATACTAGAAATAAAAATTAAAATACTAATAACTAACAATAATTTCAAAAGGACTGTATAACTGTTTACGCTCAATAGTATCCTCGCCAGAAAAAAGTATTTGTTATTATTATTATTATTATTATTATTATTATTATTATTATTATTATTATTATTATTATTATTATTATTATTAAGTAAGCCCCCCCACTCCTATGACTTCCCTCGATAGTTCTTGCGTCATTTGGACGCTGGCCGAATGGGCCCACACCTTGAAGATGTGACTTTAGCTAAGTACGTTGTTTTAGCCCTTTTTTAAAAAACAGTCAATCAAATCTAACCCTCTTTTTTCGTTTGTGCTCATATCATTCTATTTAGTTTTGTTTTATTTTTATTTCTCAGGCAAATCTTTACTATTCTTAACACACTTATTTTAAAAAAAAATTCCGGATTAAATTTTTTCATTTTTTTTTTACCAGGTCACATCGAGGTAATAGTGGGGAGCGGAATCCCTATATATCAGCTTATTTAGATGGCAGAGGAATTAATATTTACAGCCGTGGTAAGACGCAAAAAATAAAAAAAATAATAAAAAGTGGAAAATTTAGAGAATAGGAACTCCGAATTACCATGCCCTAGTTGTTCTTATAACTGAAATAGAACGGCTAGCTACGAAATCCCAATATACGATGTCCCTGCCAAACGGCTACCTTTGTCTAACCTGCATGCAAAAAAAAATTGTTTTTTTTTTCAAACTAAACCTTACCAGAAACTCTAATCACAATGGAGATCTACTGTTATTCGCAAGTAAATAACCCCTGTCTCTTGAACGCTAACAATCTGCTCCTTCACACCAAACCGCCACTTAACTCCTATATTGCACATCATTTCTAGTGGAATCTTTAACTTCCAGCCCCTAACCCTCGACTGCTTACTGCTTAGTCATCACTAAACATCTAACCATTTATACCTCTTAGATATGCATATTAAGTTAGGTATTTAACAACCAAAGAATGTACTCGGAAGCAAAGCGATCTGCATTACATAACTATCTCCTAGATAGTTTTGCAACGATTAATACGAAACTGAACCGATACTCCTTCTTATGCTAAATGTCCATGACTCTTACTTGAAAGCTGAAATTATCTTCCCTCAATAATAGAAACACACTTTATACCTACAACTTCAACTTTATTGGCATCTACTGAAAACCTGCACATGTATCTATTTACCTGTAGACGTGACTCGAAATTTACTGTTTTATCCGTACTATATTGCACTCACATCTCAACCCTCCTGTCATCTAAAATATAGTTTGGGCACAACTCGTAGTTCAATTCTTAATACCTACTCATACTGTTACGTTATCCTAGACAAAAGCTAACATGAATAAAGTAAAATATAAAGGGAACGCCTCAAACCACATTATCTCCTTTCTAACAAGCCTTCTTACAATCTTAGTTGCTTACACTGCATGAGCTCTACCCCCCTTATTCCAGTAACAATGAAATAGCAATGCCCCTAAATCACTAGTCCACGAAGCCTATTTTGTACTCTGTAACAGCAGGGTATGCTGTTTTAAACAGCTCCTGCCCCGATGTGTCAGCAGTACTCAATCCTTGGACGTACTTAACCTTTATGCAGATATAGAATTACATCAGGGGCGAGATACCTTCTGAAGCGGTAGAAGGATCCTACCATTTTTCTTGGCAACTGACGATGTACGTATTTTATTTCAGGTCAGGGGAAAAGGTCAAGCCCAAAAGCTTATCAAAACATGTAGCTTTCCCTAGACGAGAGCACGCATATCAATTGATGCCAGATGGTTATCAGAGCGTTGATGATATAAAGCTAGGTGCTTGGTTTCAGATGCATTAAAATTTACCAGTCACCTTCTCCCCCATTGTACCAGCGCTCAAGGTTACAGGAGACAGAATTATAGAGAACTTTGTCATTTACGGCGTTTGATTTTTTTTTACCATAGAAGGTCGTGTCATCAGAATAGATGTCAAGGAATGATTTAAGTATGTGTTTTGGGGGATCATTGCTGTAGATCAGGAAAAGAGTTGGGTCTAGGATGGACCCCGTAGGGAGTCCAACATTAATATTGATGGCCTCTGATTTCTGCCCATCAACTACTACACTTATGAGCCTATCGGAGAGAAATGATTTTATGATTGAGAAAACATTTCCAGTTATACCGTAGCTGGATATCTTGTGAAGTAGGCCCTTATGCCAAACATTGTCGGAGGTATTTGATATGTCAAGAGCAATTGCCCTACAGAGGAAGCCTTTGTCGAGAGATTAACTAATCCTATGAGATATAACAGTAAGCACATCTACTGTAGATCTAGCAGAACGGAAACCATATTGCATGTCACTAAGAAGGGTATTTCTGTTGAGGTTGTTGACTACTGCTCTATTTAATATGGATTCCAGCAGCTTACTCAGGACACATAGGAGACTTATTGGTCTGTACTGAGAGGAGAGTTCTTAAATACAAGGCATACTGATGAGATGTTCCAGTGTTTTGGGAAGCACTTGTTTTAAGGCGACGCTTAATGAGTTTTGTTAGTACGGGGGCAAGTTCTAGTTGAAGTTTTTATTTTACACAGTGTCACCACTTATCAAGGCCCGGAAGCCACTCGGGGATAAGGGTTATTGCAAGTACATTACGTTAGTGTGGAGATTTGATGAAGTGTTTACTTAAGGGGGCGGTGCATTAGGAATTTGTTAACGTTGGACTTGAAGGCATCCAAGTTGTAGTCCGGTGGGAAGCAGGCAGACGGAACAGAGTTCCACAGGCGTGCAGTTCTAAGAAAGAAGCTTTGTTCATGGAATCCACGTTTTGATTTAGACATATATATAGAGTGGGGGAGATTTTTCACAGTGGATTCAGCTAGACGGGTGCTTTTCGTGAAAGATTGGCGAGGAGGCACCAGAGATTGGAGTTGAGACGAGCACCTGCCATGGAAATAGCGATAAAATAAGGATAGGCTCACAACGTCTCTTCTGTGGGAGAGAGGTTGCAGGGTAGAAAAAAGGGCATCCCCCACTAAGCCACGAATCTGTTTTGTACTCTGTCAAGGCAAGATATGTTTTTTGTCGCAGCTCCTGCCCAGATATGTCAACAGTATTCCATTCTTGGACGTACTTGGCTTTTATATAGATAGAGAATTGCATCAGTAGTGAGCTATCTTCTGGAGCGGTAGAAGTATCCCGCCATCTTTCCAGCGACCTTGGCAACAGACTTGATGTACGTGTTCCATTTGAGATCAGGGCCAGTTACTTTTCTGGGATCAAGGTTCTTGATTAGCTTGGCGACATCACGCACATATATTTGTATGTGAAGAGCATGCTCTTCGTTATAGGAGGAAATACAGGGAGTTGCTGGCCTTCGTCGCATAGGTTAGAATTAGCTGCAAATTCTTGGCTAATAGTTTGGCCTCATGTGATGCTGACGAGATGACCTCTGGTCCATTGATGTTAGCTGGGATGGAACGCACACTTCGGTTCAGGATCCTGCTTGTTATTTGCCCAAACTTTTGGGAACCAAGCCGCTGCCTAGCTACTTCGGATTTAACAGACTGAGCATATAGCTCTCTTGCATTTTTATTACTCTTTTGCGGTGGTTGTTGGGAATCCTGAAGGCAGATTTGGTCTCAGTGCATCTATTACGTTGGTAGCTTTGGAAAAAGTGATTTCTGTGCGCGATGGCAGCAGCACATTCTGTGGAGGATCATGATGGCTGTTAGGTGTTTGTTGGAATTTTTTGGATGGTATGAATCGGTCTATGATTACAATTAGCCAATCGGTCATTCTGATACTCTGGTTGGCACATCTTTTTTAAACAGGAAATGCAGTGGTAGATCGGATATTAGTGTACGGAAGCTGTCCCAGTCAGCGGTAGAGTATCGATATACAGTACAGTAGAGAAGTATATCTCCAGAGTTGTGGTATTCTGTTTTATCTGAACTATTTCAACCGCGTGGTCGGAAGATCCCAGAAGAGACAGGATGGAACTTGAACATAGCTCAGGGGAAGTTGTAAGAAAAAGGTATACTGACCGGAAGCATACTGACCGGAAGTATCGGCCACTCGGGTGGGTTAGTGGATATTCTGGGTGAGGCCATAGGCAATGGCAAAATCGTAACAGAACCTCCCCTCATCAACTGTCTCATTTGCGTGGGTCAGCCATTCCGCATTGTGGACATTGAAGTCACAACAAATGTGAATATTAGTAGACAGGATGTTGTCAATTTTCTCAGATATGCTCTTATGTTGTGGGGGCGGTAGAGAGCCAATATAAATACAGTGATGTAAGCAATTGCAACCCGGAATTTAGGGTCTTTTCTGGAGATATCCTTACTGCACGGAGAGACATATTTAATGTAGGCACATATTCTATGTTCATGGCGACCTTGAGAGTCAGATTTAGATGTTTAGTTAAAGTATCCTTTAATAATGATTTTTTCAAGGAGAGCGGGCGGCCCAATGCCAGTTTCAATTAGGAAGAATATGTCTGGTTTCGTCTCCTGTAATTGGGTTCCAACCTCTGGAACGTTGGAACGGAGACGCCTGATTTTCGTGAAGCAGTCATGGTAGTAGGGGTCTACGTTGGAGGATGGGGTTCTAGGTTTACACAGTTCTAAATTGCCGTTATTATACTGTTTATTTGGTAATACTTTTTCTAATACATTTTATTTCAGTCTGAAGTTTAATGAAAAATGGCTAGAATACCCTCCCGAGATTTTTTTAACATTAATGATTTACTCTCCCTATAAATATAAATGAAATGCTCCCTCCCACCATAATCCATGCTCCACCAATTCCGCCATAGCAGCGAAACTTGAATGCCAAGTGTCAGTAAGTGAAAAACTTTTCCAACGTGATCGAAAAACTTTCCAACATGATTTAGCAAAGAAGAAATCAGTACACGTGGAAATTCCGGACTGGTATCTTTAAAATTATTACAGTGGTAAATTGTCATAATTTCTTTGTTTGATGTGACTTTTGGGAAGAAGAAAAAATGAACACTCTTAAATGGAAATGATAGTAACATATATCTTTTCCATTTTTCATTCGTAATTATGGGAGGGGGATTTATCTTTAATTTCCTATTAAAGCGACGGACTTATACTAAGTAAGTATTTATAAGTCCTCACACACCCCTGATTTTATTGAGAGTAGACAACGCATTGTGGATGTGTTATCGGCAGTTCCTGTTACTCTCGCCTCCTTTTATTTTTTCCTCAGTCCTCATTTCCAATGGGTGATCTTTCTGACAAAGGGGGAAGCAAAAGCTGCTCTCTAGGACGACAGTACTTCGTGAACAGTGATGTCGGAAAATTTCTATTCCCATGTCTATCCTTGCCGCCATGTCACTAGCAAGGGCGCTGGAGGTAAACGTTTCATCTGGGTGGACGTTATTACCCAGAGAGTGAGGGACCCTAACCTTGGATTAACAACTAAGGAGGCCGTCCTATCAACAGGGACAAAATACTGGGGCTGCTGTATTGCCATTTAGTGAATGAACTCTGGGTCATGCAGTAGTTTCGAGTGGGGCCGGAAAAGCGTAAGAGTTCGCTGAACCTTTGGTTAAAATTAAATTAAAGGATTGCTTCAATGGGGATCGTAGTTTCAAGAGTCCACCTTAAATCTTTAAATTTCTTCAAGTTCGATTATAAAGGCCATCAAATTTATGTTTATATGAACAAGCCAGGCTTATTTTAGATCTCTCTCTCTCTCTCTCTCTCTCTATATATATATATATATATATATATATATATATATATATATTTATATATATATATATATATATTCTTTATTTTTCTTTACTTTGCACGCGACCACTTACCCTTACTCCTCAACCCTATTTTCTACTACTCTGACCCCCCACTTGTCTGTATCTCTTTTTTTACGCACTCTAATAATTACTATTAACATTATTTGCATTATTATTGGTAGTAGTGGTGGTGATGTTGAAGGTAGTACTAGAAGTATTGGTACTACTCTCTTTATTATTATCATTATTATTGCTGCATTACCGTTGTTATTATTATAGTTTTTATGATTATTATTATTATTATTATTATTATTATTATTATCATTATTATCATTATTATTATTATTATTATTATAATCATCATTATATTTGTTGTTGTTATTATTATTATCCCCGTCATTGCTACCATAACCGATACCATTATCTCCGTTGTATATTGGTTTATATTAAAGGAGATGATATATTAAAACGTGTCATGCGTTATCTAGTTGATGTGAGATATTGTTCTTTTAACATGCATATAATACACCTATAAACCGTATTATGTTGTTTAGCCAGGAGGACATGATATTGACGTGTAAACTGAATCATGTTATATCAGACTTATCGCACGGGATATTGTTACAGTTCATATGTAAGAAGAATAATATATGCTTCATTCCTTTTTTTCTTGAAGAGTTCTTCTGTATCTTTCCGCTGCTACATGACGAACCATGAAGCGATCGGCACCATCCAATTGAACTTAAACTTTTCCATCAAGCTAAACGCACTCATAGTCATTGCCACCTTATGATCATGCTCCCTATATTATAACAGTAAAAACTCATAAATATATTGCCCATATTACCTTTCAGTTTTACACCCGACCATATTATAAGCGAATTTATAGCCGCCATTGGCCGTTTAGGTGGCACCAATCAAAATCAAAATTACCCACTCCATAGAAAATAGACACCCCACAAACCGTTACAATAAATTACCACACAGGAACAATACACCCCCTATTTAACCATAATACATATAACCCTGAATCTCAATACGATGTTAAAGACCATATATAATCTTATATAGCATACTATCTATGAACAGCGTTTCCTATTTCATTTAGAATTCAATAATATTCTATAATTCCTGGTAATCGCTTTCCTTCCTAATGAACCTTACGCTAGATGCAGCATCTTTCCCATGCTACCTAGCGCCTTCTCTACTCTTCTGATGAGAAGCATTAGGCTTCGAAATGCCCTGACATAAAGACTCCCTTCTATCCCCAATATTTTGCCTGTGTTCCATTATTAAAGAAATGATCAATTCTATATCTACCAACATATAGTTTTGTGTCTTCATTTAATACTCTTGCTGTTCTATTATATATGTATATATATATATATATATATATATATATATATATATATATATATATATATATATATATTCGGAAGATTTTTCAACATTTTTAAAACAATGAAATTAGCCTTCGTTTAAAATTTTGAAAATAAATAGATGATTGTTACAAGTTTTTTTTTTTATTCTGCCACCAATTCACATGTTAGTATGTTATTAAGGGTGATGACGACTACCAGTTGTCAAAATTTCAACTTGCACAGTTGTCATTTCTTACAAATATGCGGTTTAAAAATTTTGCACGTTAGTTTTGAACGCTACTCTCTCTCTCTCTCTCTCTCTCTCTCTGTCTATATATCTATCTATCTATCTATCTATATATATATATATATAAATATATATATATGTATATATATATATAAATATATATATATATATATATGTATATGTATATATATATATATATGTATATATATATATATATATATATATATATATATATATATATATATATATATATATATATATATATATATATATATATATATGAAACCCTTTATTGGCGTACGGAGAGATAAAACTTTGAATGTTTTTGACAGAACCAAGAATTGAGATACCAGATTGCTATTAAATGAGAGCCATACCCTCTGGCATCAACGATATTGGGGTTATGACCAGGATTCTGAGGTGAGGGTTATCACAAATTGCGAAGTGAAGCAAAAATCATGAAGTCATCTGGACAGGAATACTTATACCAATAAGGCCGATCTTCCATCTTTCACTGACAATCTGAACCTGGTGACAGTTATGTCACTCATCTTTGTTCTAGCTATAATTAGAAGACTTCGCACAATAAGAGATCTCAGCTTTCGCTGAGATGTTAATTACTAGAAATTTTCTCTGCCTTGCATCGACTTTAACTATCATTCGCACGACAAAGCCTATGTATTTTGCATATATTAAATTTCCTTCAATTAAACAACATATATTTTCATTATACATAGTTTACATACGTTAATATATGTAATATGTTACGATTTTTTTTATTCAAGAAAGGTAAATATTTTTCAATTAATTGTGACTCTCTTTTTATTGGTTTTGACATATTTTGTGATCGATATTTTAGTCCCGAAATGTGTATAGATAAGTTACAGTTTGTATACAAATGTGTAATGAAAAATGTGGATTTAACATTTTCGAAAATGCATTTTAATTTTTTGTATCGAGAATGTCTAATAAATTATGCGCTAATTAAACTTCAATGTAAAAAATTCTACAGCGATTGAATTCAATTATAGTAAGCAAAATGTGAATTGTAATAATTGCACGTTTATATTCACTAGAAACAGTCGCCTTTCAAAGATTTCTGTGTATAGTTGCGTTAATCTGTATAATTATGATACTCAAATGATCGTGTAACTGGTGTTGTAACCTAATATCCGGTTCACACGACAGTTGCGCATGCGTACATAAACAAATAATCAACGCGAAAAAACGTATTGTTTTACTGTGCACGTTTTCAGTGTCCCAATTTTTTTTTGCGTTTAAATTAAAAGATATATAAAAATGTGTATTCAACACTAAGTATTACGGTATCTGTTCAGTGCAGATTTACCTATATGTATAGAAAAGCACTTATAATGTATACGGATGTAAGTTTTTTTTTTCAAAAATAAACAATTATAAACAGAACGACTCACTATATAAAATAGAAATACAGATACAGATGAATTAGATCTATATAGTATAGAAATATAAATGATAAAAACGATTTCTCCCATTCCGCATATGTGCCTAAATCGAAACACAGATTCCATGAACAGGGATTATTTCCCCCAACTGCTAGAATAGGACACGGTTGCCTTTATATTCAAAGCAATCAAGTTCTTGTTTATTCGTCGCCATAAATACTAACATTCTACCACATTTACACAACGATTACATCATTACTACCTTACATCCATTACCTTATCCTCAAGTAGCTTTCAGGTTTTGATAAGTGTTGACTGTCTAGAAAAAAAGTTACAGTCTTTAATAAATTAATTTTAATACTGAAAACAAAATTTTTTATACTTTTTTCCTGCATGATTTCTATATAATACTATTCCAAAGGACTCTACATTAAAGAGGTTATCTAATTTTCATATTATATCACAGCAAATATAGTTTAATAAACGCCTTTAAACTGTTAAGGAAAAGTTATAATAGTTTTTTTAAGTATTATATTTAGAAATATTATAACGGGTGGTTTTTGAATTTTTTTATTTTGAATTAATTTAATACATTTTTAATTATTAGAATACCTAGCGTTACCCGTTTTTTTTTTTTATTATCCCTTGAATCTTTGGAATTTTATTTTCGGGTTTAACTTTTATATGTGAAAATGACTATGTTGTATGCTTCATGTATCCCAAATATATTCAACTTTCAGGATAATCCTACCAACAGTAGGCGTATCTGTAATAGTATATGGCTAAGTCCTCGACCAGGCAACATGCTCCTACCTTACTATACTGTGTATCTAAAACGAGTATATATATATATATATATATATATATATATATATATATATATATATATGGGAAAATAGTTGCACACTATTTGAGGACACTTGTTTTGAATAGAACTTTGAATATCTTGAAAACTTTAGATGACATGAAAATGATAAAGTCATTTTTATGTCCTTTTATTGGTCTTGTAAGTTCAATATTTCGCTAAAATAGCTTCATCGGGGTAGTTAGTTAATTCGTAGTTATCTTTTCTCTCTTCATTTTGTTGTTAAAGAGGAAGAATGTCCTGCAGAAGAACTTTAAAAGTACGAGCTGTACATTTTTGACCTGTGCGTTCGCTCGAGTTTCGAGCAGGAATAGGAAATTACAAAAAAATAGTTGCACACTATTTGAAAACA
>NC_136500.1:4640000-4785000 GCF_053919585.1 Euprymna scolopes | reverse complement strand
GTTGTAAATAAGTTCAAATTCTGTATGCGGTGTTTAGTTGAGTTATGGCTTTTGTCGTTAATCCCTGACATGCGTTCATTTATGTTCAAATTTCGGATTCAATCGAAAGGCAATGTTTTGCAATATTTATAAATAATGAATGTAGTATTTATGAGATTGTTTCATTGCTGCACTTGTTAATAATTTGGAAACAGGTTTCGACAGAATTATTTCAAATGTCTTTCAATTCTTTCACTTAGGGGGTCACCACCTATCTTATAAGTGTAATGAATGTAAAGTGGTAGTTTAGTAGTTGTTAATGGTGTAAGTTAATTATAATTTATTATTTATGAGGAATTTATTATCTATAAGGATGGCTTTACAAGAACTTGTTTTGATTATATTCGATTTCAAAATGAAAAAAAATATTTCCATATGAGTTGGGTGCACAATCTTGACTCTAGACAAAAAACAAACATTAGGAAATATATATATATATATATCTATATATAAATATGTATATATATATATATATATATATATATATATATATATATATATTACTTGAGGGTATTTTTTAGCTATAACCGACACAGAAACTCATGAATTATTATTGATTAATTAATTTAAAAATAATTATATTGCTGGAATACCATCAGCTCTAATGAAACCTACCCCCAAATTTATGAACAGTTTTTGGTAAAAATATTTATAAACATTTAAGACTTCAGTGCAATCAGCTATAATCGAGACTTAAACCAAACTTTACGAGGAATTCTAGATAAAATATTTATTACAAAAAATGGAAGTACATAACAATTAAACGAGTTACTCGCATGTAAGCGCGACAAACAAAATAAATGACATACACGCCATCCTATATCTATCTATCTATATATATATATATATATATATATATATATATATATATATATATATATATATATATGCAAACAAAAGCATGCATTAATGTTTCTCCAAATTTTGATAAAACTTATTTTCCTGCGATCTATATTTTGTCGACTTGTGTACAATCACACATATTTTCTACCTTCCTTTTTCTATAGTGTTTTTCGATGGCGTAGATAAAATCTTCATAAGTAGATATTTAGTTTTGCTTCTCGTTTTAAAGTCTTCGGTTTAATAAATAGCATATTCGTCTTATTATGTATTCCAAAACTCAGCATTGTTCCACGTGCAATTCTAAGAAAATGTTGCGTTGGAGCATCTTCATATCTTTTTAGTTATCAGTAGCTATTTTGTATTTCTTATTCTCCATACAAATTTTTATCTGGGCTGACATTATCCGCCTGAAAGTTAGGGATCAGAACCTTGGTTTAATCACTAAGCAGGCTGTTCTATCAGCAACTGCAAAGTACTGGGGCTGCTTTATTGCCATTTTGTGAATCGTTCCTGGACCATGCCGTAGCTTCTGGTATGGCTTTTCGATGCAATATAAGTGGGTAATTGTTACGGCTTTACCTGTTCATGTACTACAAAAATATATATTTATTCATTTATTTTTCTCTTTTACTTTCCCTCTCTGTCCTGCTCTAATCAAGTCTCGACCTATTCAACAAATACACAAAAAACATGATGAAAATTTTCCTACAAAAACACAAGGTTAAACCCTGACCGTCAACATCCAACGTAAACCCTCACTACCATATCTCTTTTTAAAACATCAGGGTTCCACGTTCCAATTTCCAGAGGTCGAAACCCAATTACAGGAGCCTAAAGTAGACATATTATTCCTGAGGGAAACTGGCATTTGACTGACTACTTCCTTAGAACACTTTGGAAATAAAAGGATAAACGAGCTTAACATCTAAATCTGACCCCCAAGATCGCCATGGGCGTGTAATTTGTGTCTATATTAAAGATGGCTTTGTATGTAGTAAGTATATCTCAACTGAAGATCTAAAATTACTGTATATGTGCTTCCAGGTTACATGGCTGCGTTTATATTTGCCTTCTATCGGCCGCACAACAGCGGAGTTACTATCTTAAATAGTAGATCTGAGAAAGTTGACTACATACTATCTGCTCATCCTTCGGCAAACATTCACCTCTGTGGAGACTTCAATATTCCCAATGTGGAATGGTTTACCCACTAAAAAAGTCAGATGATGAGGCAGGTTATGTAACGATTTCTCCATTCTTTATAGCCTCACTCAGTTTGTTCGCGAACCAACCAGTGTGTCCGATACTGACGGTCAGTATGCAAATCTCCTTGTTCTTTTCCTCACAACTTGTCCTATGTCCATCTTTTATTTTGTCGCCACTGGGATCTTCTGACCACTCTATTGCATCAGTTAAAATATAAACTAAATTTAATTAGTCCTAAGACGTACCTCTCAATTGTACAGTATATCGATATTCTATGGCTGACCGGGATAGTTTATGTTCATTAAAATCAGATCTACATCTATGTTACATTTTTAAAAAGGATGGTTCCTCTATAGTATCAGACCTGACAAAATTATACATTTTAGGTATAGACCGTTTCATACCCTCGAAAACTTCCAGCAAAACCCCAACAACCAGCCACGATTCTCACCGGAATGTGCTCATGCCATTGCGCACAGAAATCACTTTTTCCATTGCTTCCAACGAAAGATGTACTGAGACTGAAACTGTTTACAGGACTGCCAGTAACCATTGTAAAGGAGCAAGGAGGAGCACGAGAGTTGTATGTTCATTCCGGCAAGTCCAAAGTTACAGAACAGCGGTGTGGTTCTCACCAGTGTTGGCAAATAACAAACACCCCCTGAACAGAAGCGGGTGCTCTATCACAACTACCATCAATGGACCTGAAGTAATCTCGTTAGCATCAAACAATCCAAAACTCTTTGACAATAACTCTGCAGCAAATTCTACTCTATGCGATCCAGGCCGCTAATACCCGCGTACTTCCTCCTGTATCAGAAAACACGCTATTTGATATAAAATGTATGTGTGTAATGTTGCTAAGCTAATCAGAAACGTTGATTCCAGTAAGGCAATTGGCGCCGACGGCATCCCAATTTTAGTGTTCAAAAATCTTCATAGGAACTATTTCAATACTGACAAAGCTTTTTCAGCGTTGTCTTAAAGAGAATTGCTTCCCACCACCCTGGAGAATCTCATCGGTATGCCCTGTATTTCAAAATAAGTGATCTGGGTGTCAGGAGTAAGCTATTTGAATCTGAATTAAATAGAGAAGTATTAAGCTATCTCAGCATAAATTACCTTCTTGGTGACATGCAACATGATTTCTGTTCTGCTAGATCTACAACAGGTGTGCTTACACTTATTTCTCAAAGGATTAGTTAATCTCTCGACGGAGGCTTCTTTTATAGGGTAATTCCTCTTGACATATCAAAGGCCTTGGATAGGGTATGGCATAAAAGCCTACTTCATAAGATCCCCAGCTATAATATAGCTGGAAATGTTTTTTCAGTTATTAAATCATTTCTCTCTGATAGATTCATAAGAGTTTTGGTTGATGGGAACAAATCAGAAGCTCATAATATTAATGCTGTGGTCCAACTCTCTCCGTTAACTCCATTAAAGATCTTCAAAATCACATCTTTAGATCATTCGCAGACATGTTTGCTGACAACGCTACCATATATAGCAGCATATCAAATGTTGTAAATGAAATAGTTATATCTGATACTCTCTTCTCTGATCCTGAGCATGTGTACACTGAGGAAAAAGTGGCTGGTTACTTTAAAACCCAAACTTCTTTCCTTACATCATCAACGTTTTGATCCCCATCTGGCATCAATTTTAAGGATGATTCATGTTTTGACAAGCTTCCCGACTGGCCCTTTACTTCTGATCTAAAATGGAATACTTACATTAAATCTGTTGGTATGGTTGCTGCAAATATGAAGGAATCCTTCTATTGATTCAGGAGATATTTACATGGTGATGCAATACTCTCCTATATAAGAATAAGGTACGTTTAAGGATGGAGTATTGCAGTCACATATAGGCATAAGCTGCTAGGTATATTATATCTTGCCTTGACAGAACTCAGAATATTCTTCATAGCCTAGTGGCGGGTGCCCTTTTCTCTTCCCGTCAACCTCTTTCTCACACAAGAGACGTTGCTGGTCTGTCACTATTTTATGCTTGTCGCCATGGTATTTGCCCGGCTTAGGTCCAATCGGTGCCCGCCTTGCCAAACATTCACGAGAAACATTCGTTTGGCTGTAAAAACTAAAAATAATTTCCCCACTCTTTATCTGTGCCTACACCTAAACGTAGATTCTATGAACAAATCTTCTTTCTTAGATCTGCACGCATGTGGAACTCTCTGCTGTGTACCTGCTTTGCAGCTGACTATAATACGTCTTTTATGAAGTTCAATATGAACAGGTGGTTGATGAGCCGTTCCCTATTTAGGAATCAAATTTTACTACATTTACTCTTCTAACAATTAATATAATATTGTCTGTTTGACAACTGTACATTCTTTAACCCTTGTCCTCGACTAGACCCTGGACCTTGCTAAGCGGCGATTCCTTATGTAAAGATAAATCTAAAACACCTGTCAGAGCACCTTATCTAATTATTGTACTGTGCTACTGTCATACGCAATAGTATCTTCTATTTTAAATTTTACACACAGAATAGACGTTTTGAGTGATAAACCTACCTATGGATGAATACTTTCATGTCTTATGAATGATGCATCAAACTAGTATCTAAAGTGATTGGTCAAAAAATGTGTGCTTACAAGCCTAATGTAAACATTTATTTTTGCTATCTATTCCTCTAAAATAGCAAAATTTGGCCCAATTGCGAAAAAACGATCACGGAGCTGTTGTTTCACTGACCATCTTACAAATATTAAGCTGTTTCCTCGAGTGCCCTCTGGTCTTGATAAGTATTACCTTAATTTTTTTTAAGTTAAGTTCATATTTCTGTTGTCCTTATTTTGTGTTGCGAAGATTTACGTATGATGCCTTTCTCTTTAAACTGCAATAACTACGGTTTATTCATGCGTTAAAAATTCGTAGCGAAATTAAAAAGTAGATGAAACAAAACTAAGACGTAGAAATTCACTCGGAAATTTGTTTTCTTTTTTGATTCAACATTTATGAGCGCATCAAATTCTTTCCAATACATTTCGGCTGAAGATGACTGAGTTTTGTCCGAATCAAACGGCATTCAACGCCAACGCATAACGAACATCAAGCTTTATATAGACTTGAAAGAAAAAAAAAATAAAGTGTTATCTATTTTTGCCAGAAGAAGCTTTTTTTCGGTGGATTAGACGAAGCATTCGAGCGAACCGATCTAGAGAGTTATGTGCATTGATGTTTAACCTTTCACATTATGTCCCGATGACGTAGGCATACGACAATTTTCGCAGTGATAAGCTGGCGCGTTCGGTTCCCGCAAGAGACTTAAAGCGAAACTAGTGAGATTTTTAATCGATTTAGGTTATAATCTGTGCCATACGATTATTGGTTTTGAAAAGAAAATATTGGGCAGTATAGATTTTTAAAGAAAATGTTAAATCACTAGTACGATCTGAACTATGGCAGAAACTTCGTATAAAGCATGTAGGTTGTCTTGTCTTGGAGAATAAGTAATAGCTATAGATCCAACTTTCATCGCAGGTCACCAAACTATCCAGAACTGCGGGATCTAATTTAATTTCTTGGTCAAATTTCCTGCTGTCAGGACAAGCTTTTCGTTCTGATCTCTAGGTAGCATTATATAACACTTCGTGCAAATCTTCCGCATCTTCAGTTTCTGCTACATAATTGTGTGTACAGTTCCCACACTGACATTAAACTGTGTACTCATTGTCTCTATAGACACCCCCTTACATATTTTATTTGGACAACAGTCTCTGGTGTTCTGACCTCTTTTAATCATCCCACACTTCTCATCATTTTTGATAGACCTTCTGCTTTTCTTTAATCACGTATGTTACCCCAAAACGGATACACGATTTATGCAAGATTTTCTAATAGACGGCCAAAACAAGCTATGACTTTCTCAAGTTAAAGACACAGTTATATTGCACATTGTTTGTCTAAAGTGATCTTACCTCTGGCTATCATTTTTGAAATTCACAAACTGTGACAATCAGGCTTAGTAAGATGTATTTCAGTTTCTGTTCTGGCTCTTTAATTGACTCTGAAATCATGAAAATTGGCCAAGAATCAAATGTAAAGCTAGCACATACTGAAATTGCAAGTGTTTCTGATAAATTTTTTGCCTGCACATAAAAATCTAAAAACTTATTGAATGAACCTCGTATATATCAATACATTCTTATGTATTACTTTTTATTTAATGTTCACCCCAAACAAGATACAGTTCGACTTTGAAGTAGAGGGCTACTATCGGGGCATCAGTTGCAGGGGCATTATGAAGGGAGATGAGCAGCAAGATGTCTGTTTACATTGCACTTGAACGTCTGCATTCCAGTTAGGAAAGCAGAATCCTGGTAGAGGGAGCCTACCTCCCTCACAGCGACCTTAGCAATGCTCTCAATGTATCTGTTCCAACCCATGTTCGCTGTGAACTTTAGACCGAGGGGTGTGAAAGTAGTCCTTTCAGATAATGTGTTTTTATCCATTGCTGTTGGCGGAATAGAAGGTTTCTTGTGATTATTGAAATAAAACAAGCCTAGTCTGTGTAGTACTTAATGTGACTATCCATTTCTGTCCCGATTTCACTACATATTGGAAGTCTTCATCTAATGTGTCTGACATTTCGTTAGATTTGTTTGTGAATATGTGTATAATTTTCTGCATGATCTTGTTTTATATATAGAGAAACAACATTTTAAGTTTGTTCCAATATGTGATATGCGCGAAACGGCCTATGTCGCCACGAATAATGTATATTTCTGTAGATTATTTTTCAACCAATTGCAAAACTGTTGAAATCGAAATTGATATTTTATCACAATAACATTTTATCCCATCCAAAAATCGATATATATTCATTGCCAGGGTATCCTCTGCTATACTCCTCCTCCTCCTCCTACTACTACTACTACAATTACTACTACTACTAGGACTTTTCTAATAGCTGCCAGTTGCAAAGGAACCATATCCAATCGCTCAATAGGTTTATCTACAGCTTCTTTGATGGCTGATTAAGCCTATCTTTGAGCGGCATACCCGACCGCATCTGTTACAGTTTAATGATGGATAATGTTTCGGTATTTTGTGCCTCCTTCATTTGCTGCTGGGCTCTTAGCTGTCTGCAAATTCTCTCTCCACATACAGTTAGATGGCGGAACGCTCTTGAGCAAGTTCTTTCCAGTTTTGCGTGTTAATGCCTAGCGTTTTTTACATCACGCTTACAGATTTCCTTGTAGCGCAAATGGGGTCTGTCTATTTTTTCTGTTGCCTACAATGAGTTTGACAAACTATGTCTTTTGGCAATGTGACATTTTCCATTATGGTGAAGTATTTCAGGCAGCAGAGCTCGTGCTATGTCAGGAGTCTGTACATCGTTGGCAGACTGACGCGAGATTGGATCGCGTTGTTGTTTACCCTGGACTTTCCAGCTAATTCCAAGCATCTGTCGGAAGTACCTTAGGTTGAAGCCATTTAGTGATTGTTCGTGCTTTTCATAAGCACGCCCATATTCTCTGCCATAAAGCTTAGTGCTATATTGCAGGCCTTCTATGCAGCAGCCTCTGCCTTAATGCAAAGCTTAGAGTTTTTAGATTCGTGCGTGTTTTTAAATTATGGTACATGCTAAAATAATACAAATCAACGCAAGGAAAATTAATAAACAAAATAACTATAAGAAGCAATTCAAATATTGTATTTTCGTTTTACTGAAACCCGATTATATACGGAAAATATATAAAACGCTGATTAGGGGAATTTATGATGAGTTAGACAGAAGTTTTTTATATAAATAATTAACAGAAATAATGGACAGAACAGAAAGTAACAGAAAAATGGATAATTTTTCAGGCAATATATATTGGACAACAACAAGACCATATAAGAATGATTAATAATTTCCACCAAATAACATTACATTTTACTATGAAATGAAGTTATTTATAAAATTCTGCGTACGGCTAATCCCAGCTTAATGAATACTTCCGTATGAGACTAAAAATATGAAATATAAGATTTATGCAATAAGTTGAACGGGAATTACGACACAATCGTTTGTCCTAGATATGACCTTAAACAATATCCGATGGTGAAGCCCCAGATTTCGGGTTTTGGGGAGCGTGCAGCCACCCTTTAATTGCCATTTCCATGTGCTTGAATGAACTCAAATCTCTGATTCTACTTTGTCAAACTTTCAAAGAAACACATTCGACTAGCTACAGTCATTATATTACGTTTTTCAGTAATTTGAAAAGAGCTTAAGTGTAAATAGTACTGCTGCTACTACTACTACTACTACTACTACTACTACTAATATTCCTGCTGCTACTTCAGCTACTGCTGCTTACTACTACTAATAATATTAATAATAATAATAAGCATAATAATAATAATAATAATAATAATAATAATAATAATAAAAATAATAATAATAATAATAATAATATGGAAATGGTAGCTCCAGGTGGATAAAGACAAACGTATCCATGCATTAACATGGGAGGGGAGACTCTTCAAGTGATATCCTAAGTAGATATTAATAAGGCCTTCTCACCTTTTTCCCCCATTTTTTTAATGGAGAGTAAATAATGCATGTGGATGTGTTATTGGCAGCTCCAGTAAGTCTCGCTTCTCCTTTTTTGTGCTTCAGTCTTCATTTCACAGGAATGATATTTCTGACAAAGGGTGAAGACAAAGCTGCTCTCCAGGTCGGTAGTACTTTGTGAACAGTAGCCAGAGAAGTCGGAAATTTTATGTTTCCATATCTATACTTGTTGTCATGTCACTAGTAAGGGTTCTGGAGGTAAACGTGTTATATAGGCTGACGTTATCCGCCTGATAGTCAGAGACTCGAACCTTGGATTAAAAACCAAGGAGGCTGTCCTATCAGCAGGTGCAATGTACCGGGGTCGCTGTATTGCCATTTCGTTAATGTTTCTTGTAGGACATCTTGATGCCATACTAGTGGGTAATTGTTACGGTTTTACCTTTCCGCTCCAGAAGATATATATATATATATATATATATATATATATATATATATATATATGTACATATATATATATATATATATATATATATATATAAATGAACTCATTTTTCCCCTCCGACTTTTACCTTTATAGGACTGCACCTGTATACATTTGGTGCAGCCGTATCATTCACAAACTGAATCACGACATCTACCGTATGTTATAGGCTTATTACATATCCAGTATCTCGCTGATCAGAGTTTCCTATATTCTGTCTGGTGAGAGTCCACTGTAAAAATCGGTTACATTTAATGGAAGTAGTAAAATATACTCTCTCTACCAAATTCATCCTTCCACCGCCACTCACTTACACCGTTCAAGACCGTTCACAGGAGACATTTAAAACCGAACACCGGTTAGAATTTATCTAAAAACTGGACTGGACTTACGCTGAAACGAACCACGCTTACTTTGCCATTGGTTAGCATAAAACATAAACACACTTTATAAAGCATTTATTATAGTAAAATTAGATTAAAAAAGAACACAATCCGTTACCTGGAATTGAATTCACAATTACATTACTTCGATTTCGTTATAACCCGCGTGGTTAGAGTTTTATGAAAACCTGAATTGACATTTACGTGAAACGGCGAAACGCACCAAACTTACTTTCACAAACACAACTTCCGTTTTGCTCTTTCCTTTCCTTCTTTTTTTCTTTCTTTCTTTCTTACCTTTCGTTGTCTTTTTCGCTTTTTGGGTGATGGTGGTGGGGGCACTTCCCTATGTTTCTCTTTCTTTCCATAAACATAAACACAAACTAAACGCTATACGTTATATTGAATTGTATTACCGAACACATTACTTCGATCTTACATTAACTTTAGACTCGCGTTGGTAGGGTTTCCTAAACATCAGAACTGCGATTTACGGGACGGCAGGTTTAACATCGTTACATTTTTTTTCTTTTGTTGTGCTGATGGTGGTGGGGTGACTACTTTCCTATGTTTTCAGTCTACACGATATTTCACTTTTGTAACTTCCTTTATAATCTTTTCTTTCTTTTCTTTCCTTTTTCTGCTCTATTCATTGTTAAAACGAAACGAAACGAAACAACCTGATATTCCAGGTTTTACTTACACTCTATCACTCTACGACTCTTACTTGTGTATCCAACTCTATTTGTGCCACGTTCCTTTACTTTTTCACCGTACCACTTACCAGACGACATTCAGGTAAATAGATTTTTATATGCGGCGATATTCACGTACATGGACTTCCCTTTTTGTTCTTTTTCTTGGGGGCCGGTTTACGTTACTACACGTTAGCCATGGATCGGGCGATCGCTGTCAGACGATAATACGACTTCTTTTTTTTATTTTTTCCTTTTATATTATGCTATGTTTCCACTAATTTCGGAATTCATACTCAGGGGACGGGTGACTTATTACATCAGTGGGTATTTATTTATTATTTTTTTGCAATTTATTACTTTTTCCCCTTGGTGGAAGTTCCATTAAACCATTGAGATGTCAGAAGACGACATTCGAATGGGAAGAAACCGACTACAACTACGACGGCAACGGATCGCTTACACAAAATAAAATATACCAAAATAATAAAACAACAACAACCAATAAACCAAAACAAATACACAATTACTTAAGAAAAAAAAAAAAAATAATAATAATAATAATAATAATAATAATAATAATAACACCAGGAGATAATACAAAAACTATATCTGGGTAATTACTTTACCCTACCAAACTACATAAATAAACACTATAAATTTTTACACATACTTACATTTTTCAGCGTTCGATTCTTGGGGTTATTCAATATTGTTGCATTTTTATTCTTTCCGGTTTGCAGTAGAACCTCTCTTTGTCCACTTTTTATTTCGTTCTTTATTTACTTCCTTTTTGGGGGGGGGCATCTACCAATGATTTTAACACACATTTTCCATTGCGTCATGTACGAAATTTTACTTTGTTGTTTTTTGCGAACACCAATATCATTCGGTTTGGCTCTATTTAATTCATGTTTTGTACTAACAAGGTGTTTTTTTTTACAATGTCTTAGAACTTCACTTTACTAATTAACTCGGAAATAGACCCAGAAAACTTTATTTTTCACGTGTACAAATACTTTTTTCCCCTTTGGCACATTAACTTTACTCCTTACTCTTTCGAATACAATAGAAAACTCATAGGAAACCTACAAAAAATTTAGGATAAATCGGCTTGCACAACAAAGTCCCTCATTTTTGCCCGCCCAGTTTGGCACATTTTACACATTTGGGTCCTTCTGTTTGCCGGGGGGGGGGGCGATTATAACTTCCCCAAAATCGGGGGATTGGAAACATCCACATCAATTTTTTTTTCCACAAAAATTGGCCACTACAAGAACTATGATTATTTCCATTTTTGTCCGCAATAAATAATAAATAAATATACATCATTGCCGGTTTATTTACTTTGCTCCCCTCATATATTATAACATTGCGTGATCTCAAGTCACGTAATGTTGTCATGGGTTGCATCACACTTTTATTAACTGGTGACTTCCGACAAACGCTTCCTATTGTTCCCCGTGGAAGTCCTGCTGATGAGCTCGATGCTTGCATTAAATTGTCATATTTGTGGAAGTACATCAAGACTGTAACCTTATCTACAAACATGCGTGCCCATCTTAATAGTGACCCATTGGCTGATAAATTTGCTTCCATACTTCTACAAATTGGAGATGGCAAAATTCCAACAGACAAACATGGTAAAATTGTAATTACTTCAAGTATTGGATCAATTGTTTCCTCACTCGCAGAACTTTGTAACAAAGTTTACCCAAATATAGCTGCAAATTATACTAATCCTCAATGGCTAACAGAAAGAGCTATTTCAGCTCCACAAAATGATATGGTACACATCATCAATGACCAACTGCTTGATGAAATTCCAGGTGAGGAACAAATTTACACTTCTCTAGATTCTACTGTAGATAATGACCATGCTGTACAGTACCCTACAGAATTTTTAAATTCCTTGCAATTACCTGGTATGCCACCACACAAATTAAAACTGAAATCTGGATGTCCAATTGTGTTACTCAAAAACCTTGATGCTCCACGACTATGCAATGGAACAAGATTATGTGTAACACGAATGCAACCTCATGTGATAGAAGCAGTCATATTGACTGGTGTAGCTACAGGCGAATTGACATTTCTTCCTAGAATACCAATTATCCCATCAGATTCAACAATTCCATTTAAAAGGCTTCAGTTCCCAATAAAATTATGTTTTGCCATGACAATAAATAAGTCGCAAGGACAAACCATTGGCAGTGGTTGGTCTGAACTTAGCTTCTTCTTGCTTTAGTCACGGACAGTTTTATGTAGGATGTTCACGGGTAGGTTCCCCACACAATCTATATATATATATTAGCACCAGAGGGTAGAACATCAAACATTGTGTATCCAAGAGCTTTATACAAATAGGAAAGTCAATTCTCCCTTCTATTATTATTTATAGTTATTTTTTTGCTGTGAATTATCAGCATGGCAGTCTCATAAGTATTGTCCACACTCCACCCATATTCCTGTCAGGTCAATGTTTTAAAACTCTGATAGGAAATTCTTATGGGAAGTTTCTAATCTTTTTCATCATAGAATGTGTACCTTTTTCTATTCAAAATTTAATTTAATACAACCGTTCACTTCTTTCATGTTAAGTTACTTAAAATCACTAAACTCAGTTGCAGTGCTCCGTGGCATAGTGGTTAGCATGCCGGACAATTCACATTATATTTTCACATTCGCGCTGACCTACCGTAGTCTTTTTTTTTTTCATAAACACCTAAAATGGATTTTCTTGGTGGCCGAGTTGTTACCATTGCATGTTTTTTTTTCACACTTAATTTTCCATTTCGCCCAATACTCCGGGTTTGATCCTTCCTACTTACCTAACATCACTTTTTATTTATTAAACAATCCCCACCCCGGAAACAAACACCCCGGCAACGATTTTTTTTCTTTTGTTTTGATTTACTCAAAACCGCACACACCTAGAAACATCCGAGCAACGCCGGGTACCCCTGCTAGTATATATATACATATATATATATATATATATATATATATATATATATATATATATATATATATATATAGTAATTTATAAAATATATATGGCGATTAAGCTACACTAATTATTGGGCGTTTCATCCACTCTAGGATTCGCCAGGCTTATGCGCGAATTCTGTGGTTGTTTATCGTTTTTTTTTATATGGTCCTTTCCTATTGAGGATTTGAGTTAGCCAATCAGCTTTCTAGCATCCATCGCGCCCCTTCCTATCAGCCTAAGGCAGACGATTTCTTTTATATATATAAATATACACATGTGTACATATATATATACACATGTATATACATATATATATATACATACATATATGTGTGATGGTTTATGTATATTCATGCTTATTTAATTCATGTATTTGTTTATTTTCTATTGTTTTTGTTAGTTTTAAAACTATTTTGTATCGCTAGCTTAGAGTCAATTTTATTTTGTGAACACAGTTATTTGCTATTTCTCTTCTACAGTTTACCAGATTTTGAGGTTTTTACAGGATAGCAACTTTTTCATGAAGGCATAATTTACATGGGGCGTCTAAATGCATACACGCGGTAGCTTGTCTTATTATTTTCCATTCGACTACCGGCGAATGTCGGCTTTCTTTGAGTTCCCAGTATTTATTACTAGTGTTGTCTTTATACGGTTTTTATACTAGCTTTACCTACGTATTGAGCACTTTTAAAGTAAATACTTAAAGTTTACGCATAAATCTATACTTTTGTATATTAATTTATGAGGTAGTTATAAATATATATATATGTATATATATATATATATATATATATATATATATATCAGGACCTACTAAAAACAGCATATCCTGCCATGACAGAGTACAAAATAGACTTCGTAGCTTAGGGAGGGATGCTCTTTTCTCTGTCCTGCAACTTCTCTCCCACAGAAGAGACGTTGTGAGCCTGTCTTTGTTTTATCGTAATTTACACGGCTAGTGCTTGGTCTGAGCTAAAATCCCTGGTGTTCCATAGCCAATCTTTCACGAGGAACACCCGTCTAGCTGAAACCACTCTCAATACTTTTCCCCACTCTTTATCTGTGCCTAAATCAAAACGTAGATTCCATGAAAAAAAATTATTTCCTAATAGTGCACGGCTGTGCAACTCTGTTCCGTTTGTGTGATTTCCACTTGACTACAACTTGGATGTCTTCAAGTCCAACTTATACAAATTCCTGCTGAACCGTCCCCTTAAGTAAGACACTTTATCAAATCTCAAATACTAACGATTACTACGATACTATTTCATTGATTACTGTACAGACAATAACCCTTATCCCCGAATGGCTTGCGGGCATTGATAAGTGGTGACCTTCATGCAAAAAAAAAACATAAAATCTTTGTTGGAACACAAAATGTTTTTGTTTCGATTCTAGCTGATTGTAGTAAAGCATTTTTTAAAAACTTTTGTCATGTCTTTGTATTAATACATGCGAATATCTGCATGATTTTATATATAGTTCAACGCATTTTAGGACAGACGAAATCAAAATATTTATTGACAGGCTTGGAAAATAAAACTTTTCTTTTTTAATTTCGTACAGATATTTTTGTACAATTATGTTTTGGCTGCAAATCAGATACTTATATATGAGGATAGAATATTAAAATATATAAAATACAACCTGGCAACGCCGGGTACGTCAGCTAGTCCATCAAGAAAAGACCTATAACTTATATCGTCATTAATTTCCATGACTTTTTATTCATTTTTATTGATATCTATTTATTATTAAGTAGTATCATTAATTATGACTTTTATTCATAAACTATGACTTTATTCGTCAACATTATTACCCATGCTTTTCATTCAAAACAATTAATTAATAAAACATATTAATCATCATTAATACTTATGACCTTTATTCATCAATTCCAATAGTTACTACTTCTATTCATTTCCATATCTCCCTGTGATTTTATAATTCAACATTGATACCTCATCCTTTATTAATCATATTTCATAATTATTACTTTTATTAATCAACAATTATACCTATAACTTTATTCATCAATCTTTATATCTATGAATTTTATTCATCAACATTAATATTTATAATTTATTGATAAACATTAAAACTTATGACTTGATTGTTCAACATTGATACAAATCCTTATGGCTTTTACCTATAAACATTAATACCTTTGACGTTTCTTTAGCAAAATTATACATATGTATTCCAATCATCACCCTATATAAGTATAAGTTCATTAATCAACATTAATACTTATGCCTATTACTCTATAAGCATAAACACTTATGCCTCTTACTCTATAAGCATAAATACTTATGACTTATATTCGTCAATATAAATAGCATTTACTTCATTTATCGACTTAATTCCCTATGGCTTTTATTAATCGAAATTAATACCTATTACTTTCTTCATCAACTTTAATACCTATGACTTTTATTCATCGGCAGTAATGTTTATAATTCATTGATTAACATTGACGTTTATTATTCAACATTTATACTTATGAGTCTTATTCATCAACTCTACTCCTTACGATTTTTCTTACTTATAATTCATACTTATTACTTTTAATTATCAACGTAAATACTTATTACTTTATTTATCAATATTTATACTTATGACCTTTCTTTATAAACATAATAACGTATGGCTTTTAATTTTACAAATACTTTTTTTTTTGCATTTTATTCATCAACATTATTGCTTATGTCCTTATTTACCAACATAAAATCATATGACGTTTATCCATAAATATATGTAACGTTCACGTTATTCATCAAAATCAATACCCATGATGTTTATTCATAATTATTTCTAACTATGAGTTTATTCATCAACATTAATATTATGACAGTTGTCCTTAAACATTAATATGTATGACATTTATTCACCACACTTTATACCTACGACGTTCTTCATTGACACTAATAGCTATGACTTTTTTTCTTTATGACTCTTTTTCATCACGAGTAATATCTGTGACTTTTTTCATTAATATTAATAATATATTTGTATTTTATTTATCACTTGTTATTTATATGACTTTCATCTATCAAGCCTAGGTGCAAGAAAGCCTTTTACTCCAATAGTTTCTTCCCCAGAACTTCGGGTCTTTGGAACTCCCTTCCGGGATTCTACTTTCCCAACTGCAACGATATGCAGAAGTTCAAGTGTAATGTCAACTAACATCTTTCTACTCATCTCCCTTTATAATGGCCCCGCTAATTAAGTCCCTGATAGTAGCCCCCTGCTTCAAAATGGCACTGTTCCTTGTTTGGGGTGACTAATGAATAAAAAAAATAATTTTTACTTTATTCTTCAACTATAATACTTATGACTTTATTATCACTTTTTATTTATATGACTTTCATCATCAAAATTAATACTTTTTACTTAGTACTTAGGACTTTATTCATCGACTTTAATATCTCTTATTATATTTAACAATATTAATCTATGACTTCATTCATCAAACATTATTTCTATGATTTTATTAATCGATATTATTTCCTATAAGTTTAGTCATCAAAATTAATACATATGACTTTTTCATCGCCGTTAATACCTACAATTTTATATTTTTTTATATATCAACATTATTATCCATTACGTATTTATCGACATAATACCTATGGCATTTATGTATCAACAATTTAACCTATGACTTTTATTCATCAACATTTATTCCTATGACATTAATTCATCGACATAAATATCTATAATTTATGTACATTAATACTCATGAGTGTAAATTATCAACGTTAATACTTATACTAGTTCAGGTAATATAAAACGGATTTGAGGCAAATAAAGAGACGATGAAAAATGCTTTTAATATATTCGAGGTAATTTAGTTAAGTTTTTTTTGGTTTCGTGCTACCAAAAGGTTTCCCAATTCTATGGGTACATGGTTGTGATAAAGCATTAAAGCCATGTGTGAGCTCTTAATTATGTCGCTCATTAAATAAATAAAAATCTAGATGTCTAAAGAATATCTCGAATACCCATTAAATTTTCGTACAATATCGGTCGATATAATTTTTCGGTCGATATAACTTTTGCTAGTTAATTAAACAGGTTTTCCTAAAGTTTTCACAGCCGTGTGACTTTAATCTGTATGTCAGATTTCATATGCACAATTGCTGCCTTTAAAACTTTTTTAAGTCTGTCGCTCGGTTCTCTGTTTAAGAAATGAATTTCTACTACAAAGCGAACCGATCTAATAGACCTGATTTATTTAAGTTTCGTCCAACTATCGAGAAAAATAGTCATATGACTGTCACGTTTTAGTTCGAAATACAACGTAACCTACTAAGTTTTACAATTGTATGCCAATCTTTGTTGATTTGAGAAAACTATATTGTTCAGGAAAAGGTTCCCCTTTTTCTTGTAAGTAAGAAAAAAATTAGATAGACGGAGAATCGAACCTTGTAAGAAATGTCAAGAAATAGATTCAGAAAGGAATTCGTATTGTTCAGTTTCACATAAAATAGTTAGATATATTGTTGTAAAAGGAATTTTAATTGTTCAATTCTTTTTATGAAAAATGTATTAAAATAAGGGTAGAGAAAATTGCGAACAATAGCAAATCAAAAACACATTGAAAAATGAGGTAGGTCAAAAAATAGGTTAGTAAGAATTCTTTGCCTGCAGAAATGGTTTGGACATGTGCGAACCACGCATGTTTAGGCTATGTTAGTTTGCATGTGTGGGTGGCACGTTTTGAAGCCATACATGAGGTCATAGCAGACAATGAATTCTCAATATAGTTTGATAATTTAAGTGACATTGGGAGACGGACAGATAGAGGCGGACGGAGCCAGAGCTGGCATGAGGAGAGCGCTCTTTAGAAACGAAGGGTTAGAACATTAAACATGTAGCAACAACTTTGAATTCCTGGATGACATCATCATTTTTACCGGTCAAAGGGAATAAAAGAACATCTCATATTTTTAAAGTACCGTCTTGGTGTCATTTTCTACAGCAGATTAAATGTGAAATCATCTCATATGAATTTTGTTCCCATTCATCTTTATAATGAACTTTGTGTATAACCCATCAAAGTAATGCGCCCCCTCTCCATATAAGTAATGATTGCCCCCACCCCTGTGTTAAAAGAACTTACCACTCTCTCTCCTCCTACAATATATGTAAAAAGAAACCACAGGCTGTAAAAGGTTATAAATGTCACTTCTCTCTTCCATCTCCCCCTCATCAGCACCGTCCCGCCCCCAATATAAAATCACCTAATCAACAATATTTGATGTATTTTTATGAGATTTTCTTTAAACATTAGACTAAATCTGGTTAAGTAAATGACTTTAATCCATAGGGGATATTACGAATAAGAATAGTAATGTGTTTTTGATCGTTATTGGTTAATGCCTCTACTTAGTTATACGAACGGGGACCGAGAACGCTCCAGGAAATTCTAACTTAAACCCTACAAGGAAATGGCAGTATCCGAAATGTTTACATTACTCCTATAATCTGGCTTGCACCAATGATAACGACATTATAAATAGTATGGATATCCTAAGAGATAAAACCGAAATTAACAATAGAATGTAATTTAAATCTAAATTTAAAATTTAATGGAAACTTAAGATGTAAGATAGACGTAACACATCACAAGCAACTAAAAGAAACACACGCACACACGCACACGCACACACACACATAATATGACCATGAATAATATACCCCACATCGTCACACAAGTAAGAGAGAAGATTGATAACAAGCAAAGAACGACAATATCCAGTGACCATGATCTGACCCGAATAAACGAGGAGAGAGAAGAAATACACACGATGATGCGCTAATTTAGGAACAGAAAATTTCCACTTCTTGCGAAAATCTTCTGTTAACAAATCGAGAAAATTCTATCAAAAGAATGGATACCGAAAACAGTATTTTACATTTTAAATATTTTACATTTTAAATATTTTACATTTTAAATATTTTACATTTTAAATATTTTACATTTTAAATATTTTACATTTTGAATATTTTACATTTTAAATATTTTACATTTTAAATATTTTACATTTTAAATATTTTACATTTTAAATATTTTACATTTTGAATATTTTACATTTTAAATATTTTACATTTTAAATATTTTACATTTTAAATATTTTACATTTTAAATATTTTACATTTTAAATATTTTACATTTTAAATATTTTACATTTTGAATATTTTACATTTTAAATATTTTACATTTTAAATATTTTACATTTTAAATATTTTACATTTTAAATATTTTACATTTTGAATATATTACAGTCTTAATCGTTTACTCACGTATTGATAAGTACGTTTTAAAAATAACAACAGATCGTCCGAAACGCGTTAAAATACATGACACATTATTTCTATTAAATATCAAAATAATAAAAGAAGTATAAAAACACAACAGTTGTTAATCGCCCTATATATATATATATATATATATATATATATATATATATATATATATGTATATTGAACAGTAGAGAGATAGATATATTTTCTCTATATACGATTTTCCTTCTGTTATCGTTATATTATTTTGTACTTTTATGATGTATCTAAGATTAGAATTTAAATATTTGGTTTCCATATATTTATATAGATTGTTGTTATAATGTGGTTAATATAATAATCCTATCCTGATTAGCCTCTCCCCGAGTTGCAATGGAAAATAACTACAAATCACGTAAAAAAAAAGATACACTTTTTTAAGCTTTAACCTTAACACCGTCTAGTAATAAATGATGGGTAACTAAATACAAGCTAAGACAGAACTCGAGGATGCTTGCATATGGACATATTTCTGTTGTCCCGGTTTAAACCGGATTAAATATGATAACTTAAGTAAATATAGATCGGGGGGCCTAATTTGGATCGGAGTATAACATATACTCATTTCATAACAATTAATAAGTTATAAATAAATTGTGGACATTATATATATATATATATGTATATATATACATACATATATATATATATATATATATATATATATATATATATATATATATATTGCGCGGCTGCCATTGCTCAAAGGGAGCATGCATACCGCAGATTTAACCGACATAAGTCCAGTTAAAACAAACAGAAGTATATATAAGTTAGAAGTAACGTTAAGAAAGAAATAGCGACAGCTAAGAGAGCATTTACTGAAACCACTAAAAAACGCATCGAAGCCCAAAAAACTAGGATCTCGTGACTTCTGGAAATTCTTCAACAAATATGATAGTGATTAATCAACCACATATTTTTGAAGTGATAAAATGTATGCTCTTATATGTCTCTTAGTTTAGTAAAACACTTCAAAATCATGTGTTATTTCATTGTATTCACCTGATAAGTTTTGGAATGGGGGCATCATAGCTGACTTGGAGAATCAAAAATGCATTCCATTGTTTCGTCGGTTAGGGTTAGGGTTAGGGTTACATCCACATTTATCATTTTGTGTGTTTAACTGTTTTTCATAAATGTGTCCACAAGAACGCATTTAGTGTTTTTATATAATATTGTGTAGATGTTTTAAATTGTATTGTATTTTTTATAAATTGACTCTAACAACACATATTTCAAGTACATGTCTGTTATTGCTTTTTATTATAGATATATTACATGTCCTGTCGACGTAAATAACTTCTTTATCGTACATGTATTACAGTCAGCAAATTAGTTAACACATTTGTGGAATATTTATTAGGATAAAACATAGTCTGGCATGTTAAATTGTTTTAACGAAATCGCTCTTCCACAGTAATATTCTTACTATGATTTATTCTACAAAGTAATCTTTTATAGTTGTTTTCGCGCCGAATTAGAGTGAAATAATGAACTGATATTTTGTTTCTGTTCTTCTTTTGATAAAATATTTCTGATGGGGAAGAAATGAGATACTAATAACGTGTATTATTCTTTCTTTTCCCCAGTTATTTACTGTTGAATGTATTAAATAGAGGCCTAATATGCTCAAATATTTAAAGCCCATTAAGTCCCGAGGTAATAAAATTCTATCTCCTCTATATTAATGCTACAAAATTCTTATGACGAGTAGCTTTTATTATAAACAATAAAATGTTATGCTTTATGTTAAGATTATAAAAATTATTTGCAAATACAATGTTGTGATTGTTGTGTAGGTATCGGATATATATATATATATATATATATATATATATATATATATATATATATATATATATATATATATATATATATTTAAAGTGATGGTTGTGTAGTTCCAACGAGAGAAAAAATGTATATTTAAAAGAGTGTAGCCATCAACAATTGTGGGTTCTTTTTTAAAGGTTTTCATCATATTTTTATTTTAAAATATTTTTATAACGCGTTTCGAGCTAAGGGTGTGCTCTCTTCAGATATTTTCGTAAAAAGTTTTTCTTCAAAATGGGAGTTTGCAGAATTACCTCCGCCGATATTAAATATGTTTTTCAGAGTGATGTGTGTGTTCAGACATTCTGTCTCCAACTGTAAGTGTTCACAGTGTCCGGTCAAAGTTATTTTAAAAAAGTGAAGGTTTTATGTTTTTTTAGGGTTCCTTTTAAAGACTTTCTTTCCCCATGTATAGCATACATTCACACACAATCACCCACGCATACATATACATTCATGTACATGTACACATGCACACGCACACGTACGCAAGCACACACACATACGCACACGTTCATACATAGACATATATGTAGGAGCATACATATATACATATATACATACCCACCTACACACTCACACACCTGGAGTCATATAAGATTGAGAAAAATGTTGTTATCAAAAAGTTCCATGAACAATATTATTACTACATCTGTTGCAATAGGAGTAACATATAAAAAAATATATATTTAAACCAACATGTGACATATCGCTCGAAACTATTGTATTGCTTACAGCGAAGATTGATCGACTGTCACAGTTATACTAAACAACATTATTTGTCTGTTATTAATAGATAATCATATCTGTAATACATAATATTGTATGTCAACTATGAATCCAAGCTACGTATTTTTCCACTCACCACTTACCTCTCTATCTTTGTCTCTCTTTCTGCCTCAGTCTCTCTCTCTTTCTGCCTCAGAGTATCTACGTCTCTCTCCTCCTCTCACTGTCCGTATATATATACACATATATATATATACATATATATATACATACTTACATAAATATATATACGTACATGTACATATATACACACCCACACACACACACACATATATATATATATATATATATATATATATATATATATATATATATATATATAGTGAGTTTAAAAAGAGAGTGAGTTCAATTCTATAAGATTACATTTATCGGGATAATATAAAGCCTTTAAACATGTACATACATTTAAGACAATGATAAATACCCTATACATCTGTTTACATTACTCTCTATATAATACGCCAGTCCTTTATGATTCCCAACGCCATCTATAATTTTATAGATTTATTTCGTTCCTGATGAATCTCACGGTAGACGTCGCATCCCCATTGTGTTATGATGTGTCTCGACCCTTCTGATGAGAAGCAGTAGGCTTCAAAATGCCTTGTCAAAACAGGTCCCTCTATCCCCCCAACTTAATTTCCTTTATCCCCCAACTAAAGTTCCTTAATGAACAAATGAACAAATCTATATTTATCAATATACAATTTTTGTAACCTCATTTTCCATTCCTATTGTTATATATATATATATATTTATATATATATTTATATATATATATATATATAATCTCTTTATTATGTAAGCATTATTGTGCTGCATGCTTACATGTTTCAGTCGCATATAAATTCAGAGAGATCACCTCATGACACCGACAAGGGAACGATATTTAAACGTGAGTTACGTTACCTTGTTTTTTTTTCTAAAATTGTTCAGGTGAGGTTCACTCTCTGAAAGAAAACGTGTATAATTTGTGTATGTGAACAGTACATTTTTGAGGTAAGTGTAGTGACGAAACGAAGTCGGAGTAGGTGTGAATGAAGATATGGGAAGTAGGATACCGTGTGGTTAAGCTGTCGCAGCGGTACGGTACTTGTTTTATTTTTACTTGGCAGTTGTATATCTGCCTAGTCTTTTTTGCGAGGGGGTATCTAAAGTAATATAATATCATTATTAATTCCCTATCTTAAGTCTTTATTGTAGGTTTTTCTTGCTATTGGTGGGGACTTCCCTCTCTATCTATTTTATTGATATGCTCTATTTATTTATTTGTTTATTTTATTTTCCGTTTGTTCTTTATCCGTTCATTTGTTTATTTGTTTAGCAATCCTTCATACATCCACCCCTTTTCCTTGCTTCAGCACACGTTCCTTAAAAAATTTTCACATACACAAACTATACACACCATCCCTTTAATTACCTAACCACCACGAGAATATTCTTTTTATGAAACACGAATGTAATTTTAATCACGTTTCGTCCTTTTTTCTCTGATACGGTAGGCTCTCTTAATAAGGATTCCACTAAAAAATATATGTATAATATATATATGTACATATGTAACCAATAATGTTTGGTATTATATACAGGCTATACACATTTTCTGTCATCTATTGAGCAATTTGTAATAACCACGTAGATTTAAGTAGATATAAATCAAGGAAATCAAGCTACACAGCAATTATATATTTAGAATATTCAGCGTCTCATTCTTGTTAATATTCGTCAGGCTTGTGCATAAGCCTGACGAATTCACATTACAATGTTACGCTTTTGCCTAAGACTGAAGAATTCTCACGAGATTGAAACACCGAATATTCTGTGTAGTTTCATTGCTATATATATTTGTATAACTTACTATATATATATATATATATATATATATATATATATATATATATATATATATATATATATATATGGGTGTGCAGGTATATATATATATAATATATATATATAAATATATATATATATATATATATATATATATATATATATATTAGGGTCTTGAACTTTCAGTACGTTTTATCTATACCCCCACTGAGATAACTGATCATTTTTTTTATGATTACAGGTTCATATGAACAGCTGCAGTACGATTTAGAATACAGTCTGATTTTTATAGATGCTTTATTGAAAATGATGTTTGGATTTTAAAACACTATTTTAAGGACGATATATAATAACATCCTGTTTAAATTTGGAAACATTCCACAGAAACTCTGGAATGTTTCAGACTGCTTTATATAATGAGGTGAATAGTCTTTTGGAGATGAAAGGAAGGCAGGTTTTGTGTTAGAGATGATAACAGATGTGGGAAGAATAAGAACATCAGAACAAAAACTTTGCAGCTAATTCTACCCTATGCGACGAAGGCCATCAACTCCGCATATTTCCTCCTATAACACAGAACAAAAAAAAATAGCGCGGATCAGTAAGTGCATTGGCACCCATTAATCGACTGACGTGACTTAATTTCCAAATAAGGTTCGGCTACAATGTTGAACGCGCCGTTCACGTTGTTTTTTTTTTTTTTCAAAGTAAATTCAACTGTCACAATATATTTTTATTTGTTTATAATTTCACGTTATCTTCTTAATAATAAATTGTTAATTGAAAGCACAGAATAGTTACAAAACACCATCCCGTCTCTATGGTAAGAATGGCTGAAAAAAATTAGGTACTAATTCAGAGAGTGATCCGTACTGAAATAATAACGTTATTATTTTAAAAGCCATTCTTAACATGGGGAGGGGAGGGGTTTCTGTACCTATTCTGTACTTTAACCTTACAACTGAATAAAAAAAAACATATAAAACTAATTAAACTTGGAAATACGATTTAAAAAATAGCGCGGATCAGTAAGTTCATTAGAACCAGAAATTTTTAGCTGAAATACAGAAAAATTTCTACCTAGAAAAATGGTATTTTTTTAGCCATTCTTACCATTGGGGGGATGCTGTTTGGTAACTATTTTGTGCTTTCAACTAACAATTTATTATTAAAAAAGTTAAATGTTCACATTAGGTCTACCTCCACAATTTTTAACATGTGTAGGTTGGGAGTGTTTATTCTGAAAGCCGTTCTTAACATGGGGAGAATGGTTGTATTTATTCCAACAGCAGTTTTTAACAGACGAAAGACACGTGGTTAGGCATAGGTGTTGTTTATTCCTAAATCCGTTCTTAATATGGGGAGGTTTGGAGTGTTTATTTATGGCCGCCAGTTAATTATACTTCATAGTAAAGGTCCCTATATCTCGAAAACTATTTGCCTCTGCAAATTTTAAATGAAATTTTCTTTTGTGGCATAGTCGAAAATGTGGAGGTGGACCTACTGCAAAAAAACGTCCTCCTCCTCCAAAAAAAAAAAGAATTTATAGTTAAGCACAGTATCAAAAATAAAATTAGACAGAAAAATACCTTCTTGGGTGTGTACTTGCACAAAGACTTGAAAAAGTTATCAAAAAAAAACAAATATATAACAAGTAAATATTTTCAAATGCAAGATAATTTACGTTTTTACCTAATTGGATAATTTTTAGTGTTTTTATTGGGTGTGTACTACTGTACATATATATTCAAAAAAGTTGTCAAGAAATAAATTAATAACAAATATTATCAAAGGCAAGATATTTTACTTTATTACCAAATTGGATAAATCTTTTTAGTTTTTTTGTAAAATGTTTATTCGTGTCGAAAAACACAATGTTTACTGCTATATTTTAAAATCAAAAACGGAAACAGACTGTGTTAAACAAGTTTAGTTTGTGAAAACAAGTTAAAACCAAAAAAAACTATATAGCTTTAATTAATTTTCACAAACTTAACGTGTTCAACACAGTCTGTCGCCATTTGTATTGTTCAAATATACAGTTAAACACTACATGTTTTCGAACCGATTACACATATTACACTAAATAACAACACTTAAATATTATCCAGTAAGGTTGAAAAGTTACCTCTCTTGCCTTTGGTAACATTTATTTGCTATATTTATTTTTCAACAACTTTTTCGTTTCTGTGTTTAGTAATACAAACACGTTTTATTTAGTGTAAAGTTTAGTCGGCTCGAAAAACAGTGTTTATCAATGTATATGGCATGTCACTAAGAAGGTTGTTTCTGTTTAGGTGGTTGACTACTTCTCTATTTACTATGGATTCCAAAAACTTACTCATGACACGCATGAGACTTATTGGTCTCTAATGAGAGGGGGATAACTTTTCACCTGAATTCTTAAATGCAGATCGTACTGATGAGGTTTTAGTGGGTGTGGGAAAGCACTTCCCTTAAGGCAACGTTAAAGATTTTTCTAAGTATATACATATATTATTTTATTTGATATTTACATATATATATATATATGTATATTACATATATAGAGTGATTAATAATAGACAAATCTGCAATATGTTGTAATTGCTGCATATTTTGTCACGTAACTATAACTTGTTCACTTTAAACAATTTATAAAAGCATTAGGTTCGACTACTTACAATAGTCATGCAATCAACAGCTTCTGCTTTCCTCACACGTTGCATTGAGCTTTGATTTAAAAATAAAAACTTCTATATTTCAAGTAAATGAGAATCATATATATATATATATATATATATATATATATATATATATATATATATATATATATATATGGAAGAGAGAGACAAAATGGGAAGGAGACGGACAGATATGAGGAAAGAAGAACGATACAAACTTATTAAAGTAGTAAAAACCGCAAGTGTTATTGGACATTTAACCTGACCCATTTCCAAGAAAAAAAAAACACAGACACAAATAACAGCGACCATAATTTCTAACATTATCTCCGCTATTGGGGTAGCGAGCCAGAGATAAATGGAACCATCATTTTAGAGGTAACTCCACAAAGAAATCACTTTGGACGCAGCATGTGGAACATTACATTCCCTACGAAAATGCCCTCGAGATTGTAGCGCTAATGGTTTGTGCCGGTTGAAACATGCACTGTGAACGAAATGAAAAGGACATTTTACGGCACAAGTGTTTGGTTCTATTAGTAGGTTTGCTTTTTAGATGAACTCTTCCCATTATGCCGCCGAGTCAGGCTTTGAATGCAGTAGGGCTGACGCAGCCCAATTCTAAAACTGAGGGTTTAAGACCTGTCGGCTAGCCTTACAAGTTTTATTCGACTCGTCAAACCAGTATCCAGAGTATAGCCACTGTAACATGCGACAGTTACGGATAATCACAGGTGAGAGCTGATTTATAGACGGTGTCCACTCGCAAACGAGCTGTCCTAAGAAATAAACATAGCGAGTTCCCCCTGTTACTTAAGATAGAGATAACTCCCTGCAACCCCTAAACACCCCTATAAGATCTTACTATATAGGAAAACAATGGTAATTCCGAGAATTCAACGGGAAACAATTTTAACAGGGGTTTCCAGGTGACCAGGAAAAAAAAAAACGAATGAAAATTTTAATTAGATACTACGTATACTGGTGTAACATGGACACATACATAATGCTGAAAGTCGATTCGTGCAGAGTTTTCGTCCTAACTGCAAAAGCACCACATCTCACAATGATACCTCGGCCGAAAACTTACCAGGCATCGTCAATAATTCACTTCGACCCGCTACGATCTCGAACAAATCTGTCGAAACGAGCCGACACGATCCTGAACAGCTTCCTCAACGTGATACAGTACTAAAACATTCTCGACGGTCAATCGCTGAACGACACTATCGTACATTTTCATAGCCCTTCGATGAAGTCATTTTCGTCGTAGGTAAGTCCGATAAAGAGAGTGGCAAACCATTCTTTACCATACGTTCCTCAAAGTTATGCTGAAAGATATTCATCTTTACGAGCATTATTAAGTCAATAACAAACCGAAAGAATACGAAAATTAAGTGCCTTACGGGCTCCAGCTGAAAGAATATATGAAGTCCAAAACCTTAATACAAGATGATTATTAAATGCTCAACAGACTGAATGTGGACTTATAGTATTAACCATTATTATTCAAATTATTACTCAATAACTTCAGTATATTAGAATGAACAAAAGTGAAATAATGTTCTTTTGCAATGTCGAGTTTACTAAGCTATAATATAATTATTGTTCTTTTTAAGTTTATAACACACATTATCTTAACAATTATAAGCTCAAAACAAATATGGCTTTATGTAGAACATAACACATTTGATCCATGCTTACGGCTATAATTGTGCACGTTACGAGAAAACATCGAACAACATAAATAAACAGGGATTTTAAAATATACTCTACTATAATTATAATATTATAAACAGGCGTCTTATTTCTTATAGCTTTTATCACAATAATTGAATAAAATGAAGGAAATTTATATTTACATTCATTTAGTCTGCTAAAAATATTCCAGATGGATTGACGTTACAATTAATGCACGCCCCCCCCCTAACCATATCATATATTCTGTAAGGTTTAAGCCATTGTCTGATTATATTTTTGTTATTATTTCACTAATTCTGTATTAGTTACATTTCATCCGAAAAAATTGTGGCATGGCCTGTCAACGTTTTGTTATATATAAAAGCTACGTATCTCGTGCCTGAATTATATTTGCTTCTAGAGATTAGCGTTTATATATCTGCAGTTGACATGAATTGTCGAAATTAATAATATTATCAGATAAGTGGTTATTATCTTGGTGAATGTAGACTACCAACTGATTTAATGAGTACGTGAAGATTACCGCCTGAATCAGTTCTTCAACAAGTGTCTTATGAAAATTACAATTCATGACTAATTCCTCAGTGTGTGTAGTTCGATAAAATATTTATTATTGGAGATTTTGAAGACAACAACGGCCTTTATATTTTGAAAGTTGAAAAATAACCAAGGAAGCTGACAAATAAATTTTAGACTCATAGAACATAAAAGATCATTTTAAATACGGTTTAAATTATCAATTTTATTTTATAATCGCAAATATGCAATGATGCCTTATAATTGAATATTAATCAAACTGAAACGTTGATTAAAAAGTCTGACAAAAATATAATGAATTCCGGATAATAAATATAATCCGATTATACACAGACATTGGTTGAACACATTTTCATCCCATTTTAAATATCATTATTTTACTAAGATTTTAAATAAATTAAATATAATATCATCTAATAATCTCTTTTAATCACTAAGCTTTAGTCGGTGCATTGTATCAAATAGAAAAAGTCGATTCTAAGCATTTGTCTAAGTTAATAAGAGACAGAATATCTTATAGCTGAAACAAATAAAAAAATACATAATTTCTAATAAATAATAATTACTGATTTATTTACTGAAGATAAAGACGAAACTTTCTAGACATACATTCTATCTACTAACAACTATTACAGAAATCGACACATCAAAAAAATCTATAATTTGACTATGTATGGAGTACTATTTTTATATTTAGGCTTATAACTTGATGATAATAAGGTCCAAACGTATATCTACAATTTGATTTACCCTGACAGATGCTTCTGCTGTGTGATCGTCATCACTCTCCAAGATTTAATTTTTATAGTCTCATTTTTTCTGTAAATATTATTATGTAAAGTATTATTCAGAATTGCCCCATTTGTTCCTTTGTAAAACTTGTTTGTTTAGTGGTTTATATATATATTATGAATTTCGGTAACTTAAACGTTTATATTCCATTAACTTATGGAAGACTTGTAGAATTATCCTCCAGCTGATCTCGTTTTTGTTAGCCACTTACATCAAGTTGATTTTCTCCTTTTCTGAAACGATTATTAAAAAATTAGTAGTATGGTTTCGTATAAGTGTTCCGAATCTTTACCTAGCCTATTAAGACAGTAGCTTAAACGCGTGACAACTATCTATATCATTTTCATTTTCTAATATTGAGTAGTACATGGTAATGGGTTTGTCTTATTCTCTAGAAAAAATTGTCAGTACAAAGATGAATTCACTTGATTTTGAAGTAACTCACGAGCTTATGTGCGATAAGACTGTAACCCTTAGACTGTATTAGACGTTCCATATATTTAACACCTTTGGCACTGTATACTGAAAGTTTACATGTACTAGACCTATTTTCAAAAAATAATAGTGTGTATATATATATATATATATAGATATATATATATATGAATATATATCATGTGTGCGTGTCGTAAGACTTCTTTTACAAGTATTACCACCATATCCAACGATAAATAAAAAAAACAGAATGTTTAACGTAAACATAGCATGCGGTCGCAGTTAGGACTGAACTCACTACATGAGTTTGTAGTATAATTCAAATATTGTCCGTAGCTGAATACTTGATGCTTCGCTAAAGCTATCAAGTGCATTTTTTCGTGACGCCATCACTAGTTGGGTTGCCTACCAGGGCTTAAGAGAGGGCAATCTACCCGTGAGAGAAGGATAGACCGCACCAGTATCTCATCCTGGTATTTTACCTCGCGGTAGATACAGCGCCTCGCCTTTACAAATGGTTACCCATCCGGCACTGGCCAGGTTCAAACCTGCTCAATTTCGGCGATCTGACGACAACCGGTGCGTCAACGTGATTGTGGCCTATATATTTTAAACTAATAATAAATGCATAAACATTTAAACTAATAATAAATGCATCAAAATAGGCAAAACAATGACTCATATTTGTATGTGAAGGATCAGCAACTAATTTGTGGGTGTGCAAGATAAAAATTGTCGGAACACAAAGAGATTTTAAAAAATGTTAAATTATTGTTGCGAGACCGAAACTTACCTACATCATAGACTCTTCGAATACTATAATACGATGTGAGATAACACTCTCAAGGAGCAGTATCGTAATACTGTCGAATCAGCAAAAGTACTAGTAGTACGCAGCACGTAGAACTACCCATAATGAACACCACCGGATAGTAAATTCCGCTTAACCATTACCCTATCCTTGTAGCCATTTCGGTTAATAGATATCTTTCTTACGCTTAATTTGTATTCCGTGTGTTGCTTCCCTGGTCACAACTTTGGGCCCACATCAATTATTTAACATGAAGAGCTGAACCCTCACATAACAATTGCAAAACTCGATTATTAATATTTGTTTTTAATTTTGAAAATTTGGTACTTACTCGATACTAATTTAAGGATTCTTCTTAAAAAAAAAACACTAATTTTAGAGGTGCGCCATTCATTTGCCAACATTTACTTTTTTATGCTTTCTTTTTATTTACTTCTTTTCGTTTTGGTGCTTCCGTAGTTTCGTTTAATTGCGACTGGCACGCTTGCATCACATTTTGGATTTCCTCATGGTGAACATTGACAATTAAATTCAGAATGATTAGTAGTTGTTTATTTCAAGAATTATCAAGTAGAGTAGTTCTATTCCATGGAAATACGTCAAAAAGCTTTAATTCGTGCAATTAATGACGAAAATCGTCAACGGCGAAATCGATTGTTCTTTTTACAAAAATCAATTACAACGTAAGGCATCGCACATTATAAAGCAATATTTATTGCCGAATGATATTTTATATTCATGCCAAAGAATATGCCAGAGAATAGTTTGTCATGTTTTCGCTGAAGAAACAGCTAACTGCAGGTAGATTTCTGTTGCAAATTGCCTATCTGTATTACACTGAACTCCATTAAATGATTTCAAATATACTTGTTCAAACGCTCTAATTGACTGGTGTATATATATATTACCCCCCTATTCTGTGCGTGTTGTAATATTTTTAACTTCAAGTGTGTTTCAACTTAAGTATTTGGGGGATAAGTCTATAAACATTAGATTAAGTATGTTTACAATTGGGTGACAAAATCTTTTTAAAAATACAATATCAGAAATTTGCAAAACATCACTTGTCCACACAAATTTCGATTTCCATAACAATGCGCGGAAAAACTTTACCCTTAGTAAATTATAATTGTTTTATACAAAGTTAACTGTATTCGATATCAACAAAAAATTGAAAATGAAAATATTTAAAAAGTGTACTTCTCTTAGTAATCGCCTGCTATGATTTGGAAATTCTAGGTCATTGCAATCTCTCATATTTACAGATGTTGCTCAGTTGCGGCATTTGTTCACAAGGAAAACGGCGAAGTACTAAAATAATACGCTAGAGTAAAAGGACCCCAAAATCCTTTCACTGATGCATTTTTTCTTCACCAGTTTCATGGAACCAATAAGCAGAGAAAACTAGTTATGCATTGACTTTTTGGGTGATCTTCCCCATTTCATAAACAAACATGATGCTGATATTGCTTCTTAATAAACAGTAATGTTTTCTCGCTCCGACAATGAGAAAATTGCCAAGGATATCTTTGAACATTAGTATTAAACATGGCCTATTAGTACCTCATCCACAGCCTATTAAGAAACGCCGAAAAAATACCTAATTAATCTAAATTCTACAAAAAAAACTATATACGTACGTATTTATGGCGGTTGTATATATACACGTCAACAATCTATTTATAACAGAAAAGGCAAAACACCTTATCAAGAGATCCGCGATTAAAAATAAAACATTAAAATTGAATACATCTATGCTATTCAACTTGCATCGCATTCATTAATCGGTAAAACAAATTAAATAATAGCAATATATATCCTACGTCGATTTTAGTGTCGATATATCTAGTATCTTAGCAGTGGACATATAATAAAACTAGTCCGATATTTAAAATTCAACAACACATTTCTGTAAAATTGACTAAGAAGACCAACTATTATATCAAACATTCTATTCACATATCTAGCATCGAAAAGGGCATCGATGTCGATATCGACGCCAACATAAATATAATTAATGATGGTAAATATGATGTTAAGTCGAACATATGCCAGAGCAATATCCAACAATAAATAAAAAAGACAAAACGTGTAATAGTTGTGAATGTCAAGGATTATCAAGTAGACTATTGCTATTCTATTGAAAACGCTTCTTGTCTACAGTGAAAACCAGCCTTGAGAAATGAAAGGTGTGCCCCAACAGAAAATAGTATAATCGTTACTGTTTACAACGAATAAGCGAAATATATTTTTCTGATGGTTCGTTGTGAAATGGACTACACCGTAAATACATTTTGGACATATTAAGATTAGTTGCCGAAGGATATTTTTTACATTCATGGCAAATAATATTTTACTATGTATTTTGCCGACGAAAACCCTAACTACAACGAGATACTGATGCATATTGACTTGCAGTATAATACTGGACTCCAATAAATGATTGCAAATATACTTGTGTAAACGCTCTAATAGACTTTAAAATATACGTCATCCCCTTTCCTATGTTAAAGTGAAACAGGAAATTTTAATGTTGAATCTTACCAAATATATGAATGAGTAAAAGCGAAATATAAAAAGTTGGGAGACAGTATATAATAATTATTTAATTGAACAACTATTGAAACAATGCCTATTACATCCTTGTATGTACGCGGAAGATTGAAGAAATAAATTAGTCAATTTATTCTTGTTTGTTGATGCCATATTTGTTGCATAAAATGTTATGCACTTGTAATGGGTTATAAGAATGGATTACATTTAAAAAATGTAAATACCCAATTTAAGTTCATAAAATGGTTTTAAGTATAGTATTCACTTCTGAAATAGGAATCATTTAGAGTAATTTAGTTGAGATCACAAATTTGGAATGTAAGATTTTTACAAAAATCTATTACAAAGGTTGAAAATAATATTGATAAGAATAGGAATCCAGAATCTAAAATAATTGACAAGAAACTATATTAAAGATCAAAGGGAACTATATATATTTTATGTCGGCCACACAAGTCAATGCGTGTGATACTATAACAAAAGTCTTACAAATATTATCGAGCCCAACAATTATGGATTAAAAAAAGGCCCGAACAATCTGTTCGTTTTCTCAATAAAAGTAAATGACTTTGACTCACTTAACCTGATTTCGACGAGTGTAATAATGTGACTTATTCATCTATTTTCACAATATGTTTTTAAGGTTTATTTTACAATACGGTAAAGAGCCATATAAATCGTCATAGCTGAATATAGTATGTTTCATTTTACTTTGTACATTTCATCATTATCTGAAAAAATGTAATATATGCTTTGGCGTTTCTATGTATTCGTTTCTCCTTCCTCTCTCTCTCTCTCTTTCTCTCTCTCTTTCTCTCACTTATTATATCTCTTTATATATATATATATATATATATATATATATATGTGTGTGTGTATGTGTGTGTGCGTGTTTTGCGACAAAATAACCGAACTGACCGTTAAGAATTGAGGAAAACAGTTAGTATAATAAATTATGAGCAATGTCTGAAATATTTATTTTTTAGGCAAAATAACGCATCGTCGGTTAAATAAACCTGATTATAAAATATTGTTACTAGGCATTAGAGTTTATTTATTGGTATTTTTAAATATTAGTTTATTTGCAGTATTTAATCAATAGGAAGTCAGTTATAATTTTCAGATAATGAAGTTTCAGATAAACAATATCTGTTCATTATATAAACTGATCATACAAATTCCAATTAAACACGAATGACTGGTGTGTATGAAACAAATTAATACACAGTTGAATAATGTGAATAATACTAATTAAAATAATATAAATATTTCTATTTTGATATTTGAATTCTATGCACTAAAAGTATAATATCTCTTTTTATATTCTAAACAAAAATAAAACATGTAATTAAGTGTCAATTAAATAGTATGACTAAGGGATTGAAACCACCATCATTCAAGACCTTTTGTTTGGTGATAGCTGTACTCTCCATGCCAACACAAAGCTAAAAATGCAATATATTGTTGATCGTTTTTTAAGGCATGCGAAAATTTCGATCCGACTCTTAATGCAAATAAGGCCGAAGTAATATGCCAGCCTGCCCCTGGAAAAAAGGTATATGTGCCCTCGAATCTCATTCGTGAAACCAATATAAACACTGTTCACTTACTTTGGCAGTATTATGTCAAGGGCAGTACACGTAAATGATGAAGTCTATTGCAGGATAGCCATGACTAGCGCTGGCTTTGGACGTCTTAGAACTACTATGTTGGAGCTTAGTGGAATTTGGCTGCATACCAAACTGCAGATTAAAGTATAAATTCTTACCATCCGAATGTATGATTTTGAAACTTGGACTGTATATACCAGACATGCCAAGAAACTGAACCATTACCAAATTATCTGCCCCCGAAGATTGTCAAAAATTCAATTTGAAAGACAAGAGACTGATAAAGTTCTAGGCCAGTCAAGCATATTGATGTTAAAGAAGTGTCAGGTGCGTTGGGAATAGCATATATGCCGCATGCCTGCGTCAAGGCTTGGAAAACAGTACCTTTACGGTGATCTGTCCAAAGGAAAAGTACCCGCAGAGGACACTGGAGACGATTTTAGGAGAATCAAATATCTTCCTCAAAACAGTTCGCTTTGCATTCTAACTCATGGGAAGAAATCCTTCGACAATTTTTACTGGCGTGCTGCAACTAACAAATTGGCTACAATTGCTGAATCCGTACGCAATAAAGAGCGCACGATAAACCGTGGCATTTGAAAATGCCGAGAAATCAATATATTGGATACAGTATAATCCCACCGGGGAATATTTAAGAACTTGAATCGGTCTTACAAGCAATATTAGAACCCATAGAACAATTGCATGATCACACTCATCTTCGCAAGCGACTGGACGAACATTATGAGTGCATTTATAATTTAGACAGATTTCTAGTTTTGAATGAACATACACGTATATAATAGATGAAACGAGGAAAATGTGTATTTTCATTCCCATATCAAATATATAAGAAAAATAAAATGTACCAGTGGTTCACTGCATATTTTAAAAGTATAGTTCATGATTGTGCAACGAAATTTAACAGGGATCTTTTCCTTACATGAATATTAATAATTAATTAAAGGTCTCTTTAGGCAGGATGAGGCGCATTGCTATGCATATGAACACGGATTGATAATCCTTTAATGTACTGAGAGATCTACAAAAAAGATTTCAACCTAATATATTCCTCGCAAAATACTCTAAAACATAACTTTTATATCCAACCTGATTCCAATCTGTGCTCAATCATGCCATTGCTCACTTAATGTGCTACTTCAGTCGACGCCAGAATTCCTTCTTCAAAATGAGCAACTAATCATATTTTTTTTACTTTTTGATTTTGTACATATTCTTTTTTGCGCATTTCTCCATTGCCCTTTCTTCGTTCTTTCGTCATCAACTCACGACACAACCTAATCAATCACCCCTGCGTTATTGATGACGTCATAAACCAAATGGATTAGTTCTTTATGCTAGAATTTGCACACGGTGAAACAAAGAATGTTCGCCCTAATCAAGAGGTTGAAGAAAGATAGAATACAACTTTGTATCATAGCATATTCAGGTGCAGGTTTTGTGTATGTTTAATCGAAAATATGTTGGCAAACATGTGTTTGCGTGCTTTTATTTGTTGCACAAATGTATGTGCATATATTTACCTATAAACTTAAATTTTGTATATGTACTATATACATATAAATAAATATATATATATATATATATATATGCATATATGTACATATATATAAGGAGTGATTTATTAGATATATTATTATGAGTATCCTTATTAGTTATTACTAGTTGTTATTATTATTATTATTATTATCATTATTTTAGTAGTAGTATTAGTATTAGTATTATTATTAGTGTTGTTTTTCTATTATTTGACTCCTGATTTAAGCATTGCAATATATCAAACTTTCAGTTTTCTTTAATACATTAAATGCTATTAACCTCTGTTTCTCCAACGGGCATATCAAGCTTCCAATTTTAGTGATGGCTTCTAATTTAAGAACAATGATTTTCCACTATATCTGCCATTTTATGTATGTATATATGTATATATATGTATGTGTGTATGTGTATATAGGGTGTGTATTTGTGTGGGAGAAGAAAAAAAGAGACACATTCACACACAGACAAACAGAGAATTGTATCGTTATACACAAAATAGTCTGAACTCCAAAAGGTTTACACTGATATTTTAATATGTTTGAACAAACATAGGGAAGAAATTAAGTAAATGAAATTAACATAAAAAAGAATATTCGTCGTTTATTTATTAAACATTATATGTGTGTATATATCATTCAACGAAGGCACTAGAATCTACGGTAAGCGGTTTGAAAAAAAATAACCGAATGTGTGCGTGTGTGCGTGTAGACAATCCGGAAAAAACAGCGTGTGTTTTCGTCCCGTCTCGTACCTAGAACCATAATACATTTATAAAGCCAACCTCTTGGTGAGAAGATTCCACTTATCTCCTGCATCTGCTTATCTGTCTCCAGATTTATGTGTAGTACGTCTATAAACCTGTGTGTTCGTTGCTTGTATGTGTATGGGTACATGTAGAAGCATTTGTGGTCGTGTGCGAACGTATATGCATGCAGATTCACATATGCGAGTGTGTTCGTGGGATGCGTTGTCCAAATTCAAAGTTTAATGAAATACTTGGTTTTGAATAAAGACCACACAAGTTGCTGACCATTCCAAGTCAAAACTGTTGAAAGGGGTATATTCAAATATATCTTAACCTTATTGGCTATACTTGTGTCCCTCCTGCTGCTAAACTTGCCCGCCTTACACTCACATTTGCACCATTCACACACTGACAGAAGGATCGGTCGGAAATTATGTGCTTTTGAGAGAAACAGTCTTGTTATTTTTTAAAAGACTTCTAGTATTCTTACATGCAAACACATAGAAAATAAATACAGAAAAAAGTTATAAACGTTTATATATTTTTCGTATTGATTATTTATTCATATATATATATATATATATATATATATATATATATACATATATATATATATATATATATAATATTTAGATAATGTTTTCATAAACTCAAGACAATAGAAATTTGAAATCTGATATCATCATATTGCGTATTTTCATATTAATTACAATTGGTTCGTGACCAGTAGGGCAATTCAAAACATTATTTAATTTACTAATATTCACATTAACAACACTTTAGACGGTGGAATACACGATTTATACACATATAAACATATTTCGCATCTCTATTTAAGAGAACAAGCAGTTAGACCTAGCTAAACCCCACTCTTTATGGTTTTCTTTAATTATTTTCTGTTAAAGATGGAATTTATAAATTGCTTCATTTTCTATTTCTACTGGTTAAAGTATATTTCAATCAATTACTTATGTAAATATTACATTAAACCACTTCATTATTTTTCTCCTCTTTATTATTTATTTAGTTGTTTTTTCTTAATACTAAATTACACCCTCAAATCCAAATTGATATTTATATAACTCAAGTATGTCCTCTTCTTACTCCGATAATTTCATATCAGCTTTGTTCACATCTTCCATCACATAATTGGGTTAGCTTGGTATTTAATTTATTAAGCATCAATTTCAGTTAAAATTTGAGTTAAAACTTATTAATTAAGGTTTATCGCCGTCCCATACTTATTATGCCATTAATTTTAATTTTAACGGTATCTTTAAAGTTATATCCATCTATTACATTCTCTTTAAATTTCTTTTATTTTACTCTTCAATAACATTCTTAATGTATTCACGTTGTAAGGGGCATAAACGTGGTTAATTCTTTTTTTTATTAATTTGTACATTTCTCTAAGTTTATTAGGCATTCCTTTATAATAGTTTGACTTCAGTATTTATTAATTATTACCGTTCACTTCTAAACTTGTAGTTTAAAAATTAACTTCTTCATGCCAATTTCACTTTAATTTCTCATTTATTTTTTACTATATGTGTTGATGAAATTTATTTTACTCATTGGAATAGTTTTGCATGCCATAATGTTTGCAATTGTTCGAATGATATTAACACAATTGAAAATAATATGATAATGCACAATATGATGCTATCATGTTTTATTTTTATTGCCTAGGTTTGAAAATATTCTATATATTTGTGTGGGTGTATATATATATATATATATATATATATATATATATATATATATATATATATATATATATATATATATATAATGTGTGCATGTATATTTTGTCTTTCCCTCTCTACATTTACATAAACTGATTTGCGCGTTTGCCTAATCATGTATCTGCTTATGTAGTTATTCCCCTCTCGGCAAGCTTTCGTGCGGCGCTGTTTTCATATGTTAATTTATATAGACATAGTTATAATAAAATGTGCGTCTTTAAATTTATTGTGGACACGCGAGTTTAAGAGTGTGGGTAATAAATATACTAATGGTGGGTGTCTGCTCTTATGTAGGACAGCGCGTGTTCCTTTGCACCCGTTTAAGTACGGTACACACATTCATACTTATATCAGTATTAATGGGCACATACTTGAACATTTGATTATATGTGTGCGCGTGCGTATGCTTACGCTTAATGCATTTGCAGATGTCAACTTACATGGTTCATTTTTTTTTGTGTGTGAATATATATATATATATATATATATATATATACATATATATTTATATAACTACTTCATTTACTCACATGAAATTAATATACGAAAATATAAATTTATGCATACACTTTAAGTATTTACTTCAAGTGCTTCAAGTGCTCAATACGTAGGTAGAACAAGTTAGTAATTTATAAAATATATATGGTGATTAAGCTACACTGAATATTCCACGTTTCATCCACTCTAGGACACTTCGGAGTGGATGAAACGCGGAAAATTCAGTGTAGCTTAATCGCCATATATATTTTATGACTGACTATATATATATATATATATATATATATATATATATATATATATATATATATCCATGTGCGTTTGTTCGCCAGAAATGCATTTGTACTCATATCATTCGGAGTGCTCACAGGTAGGTGTGTGTGGGGGTATATGTGTTTTTGATTGCGTGTACAAATATCTTTTTTCCTTCCTGTTTGTTTTAATGAATAACAGGCTGGGTTGAGAAGTGGGCCGCAACGTGATGGACTTTAAGAACGGTGTGGAAAGCTGTAGTCTACTATAGTACAAACAGCATAGCACGTTCTGCGATCAAGTAATGACGTACACCTAACCTTTCCCACTAAGCTAAACTTTTGTTTCCCCTAGCGGCCAAAAAATATTCTGTCCTTAAATCAAGACATTTTCATCTGTACCCTGCTACTCAAATATCGCAGTGCTTTGCTGCCATTATTTTTCCCCGTTCTTTCATTAGACTTGGGTATTTTAAATTATCTCTGCTTCGCGCTTGAGCTAGCCAGCAATCAATTCAGAGACACGTTCACTCTATTCCGTCTAATTTTAACAAATATACCCGGCCTACGTAATTCTCCTCTCGGCATGTTCTGGGGGGAATGACTAGTTATAATGTTTCTACTTCTAAGTTGACTAGGTTTATATATAATGTTCTTTCCATACAAACGACCATTTTTTTACTTCAATCCATATATATATATATATATATATATATATATATATATATATATATATATATATATATATGGTTGTGTGTGTGCGTGTGTGTGTGCGTGTGGCAGACTACCCGTGAACCGTTGGGTCAGTTTATGTTATAGCTTACCATGGAATAGTGAGTATATTGAATATATGTATACAAGTGCAAGTTAGTATACAGAATGTATTTATAAATGCACAAAAAATTGAAGGTACCCTTTCGCGATAACAAACGTGGCGACGAGTGAATCCAACGCACAATTTCGTGTGCCCCAAAAATTGCATCCGAGCACGAAAACAAATATGGTGACCAACAAAACGACACGGAATTCATTGGATAATAAAGGTCTTAACATCACTGCACATAGATTGAATTAAAAAACACTTCAAATATGTGAAAGTTGTTGTGAAGATCGAGAAAAAAGAGAAGATACATACAAGATAAGAGTGTCCATGGGAGATGGTCAACCCAAGTTTTTCTTGTATGGTATATGATAACAGCGTTAAATATTAGGAAATAATAATTAACATAATTATTAATGGTGAGACCTTCGCAAAGAAAATATTTTAAGAATGAAATCTCTCTTAAATGTCCCGCTACATCGCCAAAAAGTGGAGTCTCATATGTCGTAAAATTTATATAAGAAAATTATCCCCCACGATATAATATACAATTTTAATTTAAAAAAATATCCTTATTTCATAATATTTTTATGTTGGGTCGTAAAAAATCAAAATAATTCTAATAATAAGTAGTCTTGTTTTATAAGAAAAACATGTTTGCTTTGTTTTTTTAACAATTTAAAATTGCAATGAAAAATACAAATAAAATAATCGAATACAAATTATTTTGACACGTGTTTGAGTCATAATCCTTCACAAGTTGGGTAAAGAAATTGTCTTTAATATATGTAGGTGCACTAAAACAAACGAAACATTCATACAATTTTTGCTTTTTCATCTATTTTCGAATATTTCTGCGAATCATTTAGCACTAACCTCCTAAATTATTATGGAATGAGAAAAATCAATATTTAAATATTTTGAAAGGAGTTTAGTTTCACAATCACCGTTGTAGTACATCGACCATCAATTGTTAGAACCGATTTAAAGTCCAGGTTTGACGTTGGCCTCCACAGCCCACCGCCGCTTTGTTATTATTTTGCTTCTTTTATTTACGACTTATCAAGAGAACTGTTGTCTGCACCCGCCACGTCATTATATTTTGTTTAGTCTACTCGTCCTCAAATGGGTAACAAATGTTCAAAATAAAAAAAAGTTATTTTAAGATTATATTGTATATTTTTGTATATTGAGTGAAAAATACTCAGTAAGCTTCCAGAGCACTACAACAGGCAAAAATGGATATATATATATATATATATATATATATATATATATATATATATATATATAATGTATATACCATGACTGGTCTTTATGTATGTATATTATATATATATATATATATATATATATATATATATATATATATTACATATATATATATTAATACATATATATATATATATATATATATATATATATATATATATAAGTATTATATGAAAGTATTTAAAAATAAAGAAAAGATGATTTTAATATTTCGGAAGTTACATTCGACACACATACAGGCAGATACACAGACAGCTACACAACCACGTTCACTTTTATAAATGTAAAGAAGACTAGCATTTAAACCACTCGTTGCCCGGGTGTTTGGATGTGTATGTTAAGCGAACAAAGGGGGATAGTAGGAATGCAGGCTCAAACCCGTACCCGTGGAAAGGACGCGGAAAACCCTTACATCTTTGCTGTTACGACCACCGCCAAACCGGAAGTGACTCATGTTTAAATTAAGCCTAGACAATTTAAAGGAGAGGTTGTCTTTAAAACATATCAGCGTAAAAGCGACCCTTCCCTGTAGAAAAGTGTCCAGTCGAGGATGAAGGTATTAATGTTTTTAATCAATTTTTCCGTATTTGTCGTCTGAAAGGTCGAAATTCAAACCGATACTAATCTTGGTAAAATCCTTCGCCTCTGTCGAAACACTTAGGTGGACATGCAGAAAACATATTTTATAACACACGTATACTTGCAAATAAATAAATATTTCCAAGAATCATGGCTCAAAACCTCGATCATACTACCATGAATCAAAAGAAGGATTCTGTTCAAAATATCGTCTAGATTCAATGAAATATATAATTAAATACATTTATATATTGGTAATAACAAATTTTCGACCCAAACCGATTAAAAATCTGAATTCACTTTATGTAAAATTTCAAATGTTTAGACCAGAACTTGTCTGAGTGATTTGGTAGATACCGCAATGGTAAAATATTTTATCAATTTTGACCCCTATTATCACCCATTAATACTTATTCTTTTGGGCTTAAATTAAGATATTAAGTTAGATCCCAATCCAAGGACAGTATATCAAAAGTTTCAAGTGTTTAGACCCAAAATTGGTACAGTTCTCAAAGGTCAAATCGTTAAATTTTGACCACTTAACAGCAAATTTCTGGTAGAAGACCGATCACAGATATTTTTTCAAATCTTAGTACCCTGTATATCAAATTTGGAGGCCGTAGACTTAAAATTAAGACATTAATTGCGTAGGAAAATGTGTACAGACACACACACAGACACATATACAGACACGTACACTTTTATAGATATACAAGCATTTCAGTCAGGCGTGCCGCGGGTGTTTGGAGGTGTATGGTGAGCAAACAAAAAGGTAACTTTCCAAAATGTTAACCCTATAGATTCAGTTAGTAAACTGGATCTATGTCCGAATAACCTATATATAAAATAGACATTGTTTAGACCCAACATTGGCGGAGGAGTTTGGTAGAGTTCTCAAAGATCAAATCCTTGAACATTGACCCTTTAACAGCTAAATTGTTGGCCGAAAATGGGTTAGGAAGATTTTCCCAAATCTCAGCACCCTTTATATCAAATTTCAATCGATAGACTGAAAATTGACAGAGATTGAGTGTGAAAATATACAAACACACACACACACACACACAGGCACACACACACATGCACGTTCACTTTAAAATATTTAATAGATAGATTTACTAGCATTTAAGCCAGACGTTGCTTGGGTGTTTGGAGGTTATGTTGAGCAAAAAATAAAAGAAACGGTCATTTTTTTTTAAATTTTGACCCCTATTATAACCCATTAACATTTCTTGTTTTGGGGTCCAATCAAGTAATAAGTTAGATCCCTGTCCACGAAACCTATATCTACAATTTGAAGTGGGTATACCCTAAATGAACGGAGGAGGTTCGTAGAGTTGTCAAAGGTCAAATGATTTAACTTTGCCCCCTTAACAGCCAAATTTCTCGCCGAAAACGGATTACAACATTTTTCCAAATTGCAATACCTTGTATATATGATTTCAAGTGTGTAGACTGAAAATTGACAAATTTATTGCGTAAGGAAATGTACACAGACACACACACACGCGTTCACTTTTATAGTAACTAGTATTTTAGCCCGCCGCTGCCCGGGTGTTTCGATGTGTACGTTGAGCAAAAAAAAAGAAAAAAAACGGTAAGTGAAGTTCTACAATATAAATGATTTCACCGGTTTATATACATATATACATATGAACTGGTGAAATCATTTATGTTGTAGAACTTCACTTACCGTTGTTAAAGTTTCGCCTGTTTGTACTTACCGTGATATAGTTTCACATTCTTTATCGCCGCCGGTGTTTTAATTTCTCCACTTTTCCTCGCCACCGGTGTTTTAATATATATTATTCATACATGCTAATGTTATCTTGCTTGCATGCTTCATGCTAAAAACAACATAATTTTTTAATTTAAGTGTAATAAGTTTATTTCATTTTTTTTTTTTTTGATAGCGGAAAAAATTGTTACTTTATTCATAATGATTAAAGTTATTCTGAATCGTTAGAAAAAATAATCATCTTCTTTGTCTTTTTTCGGGGGTTGCTTAGGTTTGTTTTCTATGCTGTTTAGTATTGGTCTGGGTGTTGGTCGTGGTCTGTACATTGTTGGTGGTGTTGGTTGGTTTTCCTCGTCACTTGACTCGTACGGTACGTGTGTTCGTCGTCTGTTTGTGGTGATTTCTGGGTTAAGACCGACAGTAATTCCGAATCAGTTGCTGCGTCTGGGTCTAGTGCAGGTTCCCCTGTTTCTGTTTCTGGTCTACATGGACTGGACATTGCTAATGTTTGTCATTGGAAGCATCCACCCAGTGCGTTTTCTCCGTGAATAAGTTCTTCTTTGGATTATGTGTCTGTGAGTGTAATTATATCTGCTTGAACGGTCTTATTTCGTGTATTGTCTTGCTCTGTGTGAGGAAGTCTTCTTCCACGAAGCTGTGATTTTTTGGGTGATGGTATGGGGCATTTCTGGTCGATTAAGTCGATGTCGTGTGTTTTGTTTTCCCATTGTTAGATGCATGTCTTCCATAGTATAATCCACATCATAGGGCTTAGTTTCTTCGCATCCCAGTATTTTAGCTTTTTCATTGGTGAATGGAGATTATCGTAGTACATGGGAGCCTTCAAGTTCGGTTCTTCGTTTGGAATTGTAAGCCACGGATCTGTGTTCGATGTTGAGAGGCATGGTGGTCTGCACATTAAACGTTCAGGATTGCTTTTAACATTTACATGCGCTGTTCCACCTTCTAATATGACTTTTGCTTGTTCTACATTGTGACTGTAAAATTGCAGTTCGTGCGTGTATATGATTGCTCTATCCACACAGTTTGCGAATGTAAATGCGTCTTGGTCTCTGCATCTCATCCCATCGTAATTTACAATTCCTTCGCGTATGAAACTTATTATGTAAGTTTTCTCCGCATTATCTTGTTCTTGGAGATGGAATGCATTGGTCTTAGGTATTACCTTATAGCACACGTCAAATAGTTGCTTCGCTATCTCATGTTGATTTAGTCTATGGTGGTCGAACCATGCTTCGTAGATTCCGAGACTTTCCTTCACTGATCAATATAAGTTAGCTTCTAAATTTCTAAAGTAGTCTATTTTAGTTTTTATTTGTCTCCAGATTGGAATATTGATTTCTTTGACATAAATTTCTGTGGAGACTTCTTGGATTAATTTGTTAATACTTGAGTATTTTCAATTATATATTGAAAATCTCGTTGTTACTGTGATCCTGCTCCCTCACAGAAATATACTAGGGGACTAATGTCTCTTCCGGGGCAGTGTTCAAAACTTTCTTTTATAAACTTATACTTTTTTTTTGCCCGCACTGTGTCAATGTTTTTCAGTCCGCTTGTGTGTGGTCTTTTGCTAATGATGTGTTGCTTATCGTTGAACAACGTTTTTTGTGCTTCGGTCGTTATATTGTTAATACATATTCATTATCTGCACGCGTTGGATTGCGAGTGATACGATGCGTAACCGTGGGGTGTTTTGGACCTTTCTGATTTCATGTAGGTTGCTATAGAGTCATGACCTCCCGCCTCCATTTGACCTTTTTTTTAGTTCCTTGAATGTGTATAGCTCAGCAGGGTGTCTGTCATGAAATGATACTGTGTGGAAATGTTCTCTTCCTTGGATCTTCTGGCAACCGCTGTCTGTTTAGAATGTTCATTAGATACTTGTTATTAGCGCCCGATTCATCGCATCTAAAGTCTTCACTTCGTTTCAGTTCTAGGTGCGGTCTATCCTAGTGGTATTCTTTTTCGTATCTACATCTGTAGACCCAGTTGTATTCTTTAGGTGTCGTGTCTTGTAGAGCTATTTGGTACGCAATGTTGAATTGTTGATATTTCGGTTCTTCACTTTGTTCGTATAAGTTGAAGCTGGAACGTTTCATAACCATTTTGTTTAACGTGGAGTTGTGAAGCAGTGGAATGTGTCTGGTGTTGGTTACCAAGTGGCTTCGGTTAAATGGAGTTTTTCTATCGGCATTGACGTCATAAAGGTCAAGTGGTTCTTGAACTGTCCATTTTCAGCCTGGTTATCAGTTTATGTATCGCGATGTCATTTGGTCTTTCATATTACCAGCATCCTTTTGGAAATAGTGTGTTGGTGCATGCACTCGTCGTTTGACCGTAGTTCCTGTTAAGTGTCGGTTAGGCTGGGTTAGTAGGTTAATCAGCATTCTTTTGTCTTTCATTGACATTGTTTGTTTAATGCAGTACTTGAGCATGTTATCATTGTTTGCGGATGTTCAAATTGTACGTATATTAAGTGCACGTCCATTTCTTAAGTGATATTGAAAGTGAAGAAGTTTGGTGTTGATCCTTCATCTTCTATTACCATCGGTGCGTGTAGTAGAAGAAGGGGGGTCCTCTGCTGTGAATATTTCGTCATTTAATATGTGTCTTCCTCCTTCCATTGTTATTCATGATTTTTTTTGTTTTTTTACCTGGGTTTCGTTCTGGTTTCCAAGTTATAAGTGGGGCATTTGAAGCCAGGTCAGACTGTTCAGTGAGATGTATGTCGACGTCATGCTGTTTTCGCATTACTTTACTTGTGTCTTCGTGATTTACTTGTTCATAACAATCTTCCCAATTGATGTATTATTGTTCTGATCCGGTCGATATATCTAGACCACCATCCCAACCGGTTTTTAAGTAGTTGTCACCTCTCGCTCCTGCTGACCTTAATGCTGCATTATTTACTACTACTCCTTTGCTCACGCATGTATTCACTAGCGGTTTGTATTGTAGACTTTTATTTTTCCATTAAAAAGAATATACATCGTCTTGTCGAAATTCGTCGAAGTTTGGACTCATCCACATTCTTCTCCAATCATGTAATTCCTTTGCATCTAAGCTGAATTACTCTTTTCCGGGTGATATATCTTTATCGAAAATGTCTTTTGGTAGTCCGGCTGGCATTCAGTAGCGGTATGTATATGTTGGTAATTTTTTCTGCTTCGTATTCTACTGGTTCGCATTCCACCCAGTTTCAGTTTGGTATATATGAGATATCTGATAACTTTTTCGAATCCCACGTATTTCCCTTAGTCCTCGTAAAGGTAGAATCTTGGTGCAGGTGATGGTATGTATCTGGTTTCTCCTTTACTGTCTGTTATTTCTTGACATACGATATCATCGATGAATACTCGTATTGCTTCTACTCTGTATCCTGTTGCTATCGTGAATGCTGCTTCTATTTGTTTTACCCATTTTGTTAAATGGTATGGTATCATATGATGTCGGGATTGCCCAAAACCTTTTAGTTGTAGTTGCTTCCAAATTGTTTGATTATTTCGTTGTGTTATTTTTTTTTTGTGCTTCCAAGTATATCGCTTGATCATGTATATTGTCCGACTTGACACATTTCGAAATCTGTTTCTGAAGGTATATGTACGTAAGTAGCCCGTTGATCCGTTTTGTGTGATTGTTCCGATCGCTGTCGCGTTGAACATGCACCTCCTCCGTGCGCTGTATCATCTGGAGCTGCCTGTGCGTGTGTTGTCGGCATATCATTTTCTATCATACTGCTTTTTTTAGCAGGCCCAGTATTACTAGGATTGCCAGTATGTCTGCTAGTATTTGATTTTTCTCTTGGTCTTTTAGTTTAACGAAAGTACTAGGCGAGACCGAGTAGTTGCTTTCCATGTATTGCTCCGGTCGCCAGGTTGCCAAGTAATCCTTCATGTATGGCTCCTTTTATGAATTTGTCGTCTGCGCCTCGTGTACTTATGTTTGGATCGGCGTATTCGTAATCGTGTATTTTAGCTAATCCATCGAGTTTGTTTAAGGGTTTGGCGTCTTTGTTCTTTTCTAGATCCGAGTCTGGGCCGAGGAAGTTGTATCCTGGTAAAGTCCAATCTGCGGGTTTTGATAGTTTTTCCACTTCGGATATTGATTCGTTGCCTGTAAACATGTGAATGTTTTTGTATTGTTTCACCTATCTATTTATAAGAACTATCTTCCGCAGAGGATTTCGCCTGTCCATCGCATCATGTAACGTCATAGTTTAGCTCCGCCTACTTAATTGAATTCAAGTGTTTTACCTATAGGCGGAACAAAACTGTGACGTCAATATTTAATCTATATTATGCCCCCTTAATATTTATTGTTTTGGACTGAAATAACGTTAGTAAGTTACATTAGTGCCCAAGCAACCTCTATCTAAAATTTCAAGTCTCTCGACCCAAATTTGCCGGAGTAGTTGTGTATAGTTCTCAAAGCCAAAATCGTTGAACTTTGCGTAGGGAAATGCACCCAGACACACACACAGACCACCACACAGACACAGACACACACACACACACGTTCATTTATATATATATATATATATATATATATATATATATATATATATATATATATATATATGTCTTCTCTTCCTCAAAACAACGAGATATTATAAAAAGGCTGACTGGGAAGCCATCAGAGATCTTATCAGAGACGCCCCATGGGGAAATATTTTTTCTCTTCCTGCTGAACAGTGTGCAACCGAGACCACTGAATGGTTCAAAACTGCAATCGAAGCGCATGTTCCCATGCGGAAATTCTATAGCAAGCCCCACTCTCCCCAATGGGTTACTTCGACTTGCGCAACTGTCATTTCTCAAAGGCAGCATGCATTCCGCAGGTTTAACGGACATAAGTCCAGTTCAAACAGACAGAAGTACATAGAAGCTAGAAGTAACGTTAAGAAAGAAATAGCGACAGCTAAGAGGGAATTTACGGAAACCACTAAAAAACGCATCGAAGCACAAACACTAGGAACTCGTGACTTCTGGAAAATCTACAACAGTGTAGTAAATAATGGGCAATCAACAATTCCCCCACTAACCAACAATCACGAGGTTCTTTGTTTAGCAACCGAGAAGGCTAACATGCTTGCCAGTCGGTTTGCCTCAAACTCCACACTGGACCCTCTAAACCACCCCCTACCTCAATTTCCTATGCGGACAGACGCCACGCTTGACGATCTGATAATCACCCCTGCTCAGGTGCATTCTATCATAAAAAACCTTGACACTTCCAAAGCATGAGGACCCGACCTCATCCCAGCTGTGCTATTAAAATGTGCTCAGCCGAAGTAGCTCCAGTTCTCTCCAAACTCTACAACAAATGCCATAATGAATCTTGCTTTCCGGGCTGTAGGAAAACTGCTTCTGTGGTACCAGTATTCAAGAATTCTGGCGAAAGAACTGACCCATTAAATTATCGCCCTATTAGCCTCCTCCCACTTTTTGCCAAAATATTTGAGATAAGAGAAAATCCAGGCTGTCGTCGACGGTCGTACATCTAAACAATATGATATAAATGCGGGAGTGCCCCAGGGATCTATCCTTGGACCTCTGCTGTTCCTGATATTCATAAATTACCTCCCCGACAAAATTGTCTCTGAGATGGGTATATATGCTGATGACACCACATTCTATAGCAGGCACGACAGGAAAACAAATGACACATATCTAAAGTAATGGCAGAAACACTAGAGGATGACCTCAAATCAGTAGTGGAATGGGGACAAAAATGGATGGGCACGTTCAATGCCGCCAAGACAAAACTGGTTTCATTCAATAATTACAAGAATCCTTCTCTACCACCTATAGCAATGGCCAACGACTCTTTACCTGAGAGTACGTCTCTCAAGCTCCTTGGCCTAACGTTCACAGGAAACATGAGTTGGAACTATTACATCGAGGGCATTGCCAGGGCCGCTGCGAGGAAGGTGGGCTCTCTCTACCGTGCTAGAAAACTTCTAACACCCGAAAGTATTCTGTACCTCTATAAGGCCACTATTCGCCCATGTATGGAGTATTGCTGTCATATTTGGGCTGGTGCATCGGCTGCGAGTCTCTCGCTCCTTGACAGGGTTCAAAAGAGAGTCGCAAATCTGATAGGCCCTAAACTGGCATCTAAGCTTCAGCGTCTGTCCCATCGTCGAAACGTAGCATCCCTTTGCCTGTTCTACAAGTATTATAATGGTGAATGCTCTGAAGAACTGCAAGCACTTGTGCCCCACGACGTGAACACCCTCGACAGACCTGACAAGCTGCAAAATCCCACCTCCACACTGTAAAGATCCCTAGATGTAAAAGATCTTTCTACTCCAGTAGTTTCTTCCCCAGAACTGCTAGACTTTGGAATTCCATTCCAGGTCACTGCTACCCCAGCCGTACTGACATGCATAAGTTCAAGTGCAACGTGAACCAACATCTCGCTGCCCTAATCCCTACATAGTGCCCCAGTAGATGTTTCCCCTGATAGTAGCCCCCTACACCAAAGTGGCAATGTGCCTTGTTTGGGGTGAAAATGTAATAATAAAAAAAAATTTCAATCCAGCGTTTCTCGGTTCTTTGGAGGTATATGTTGAGCAAAAAAAAAAAAAGAATAAAAAAGCTGTCAATTTTTTTAAACTTTGACCCCTAAAATAACACCCTAAATTTGCGGGTTTTGGCTCCAATTCAGTTAATAAGTTAGATACATAGTCAAGGAATCTATATCTAAAATTTCAAGTGTTTAGAGCAAAATTGGCGGAGAAGTTTGATAGAGTTCTCAAAGGACAAATCGTTTTAATTTGATCCCTTAACAGAAAAATTTCTCGGCTAAAATGAATTACAAAGATTTTCCAATGTCAGTATTCTGTATGCCAAATTTCGAGTCGGTAGACTTACAATTGACAGAGTTATTGCGCAGGGAAATGTACACACACAACAGAACACACACATACACATCCACCCACACACACACAGACACGTTCACTTATATATATATATATATATATATATATATATATATATATATATATATATATATACTATCATTTCAGCTTGGCATTGTCCGGGTTTTTGGAGGTGTATGTTGAGCAAAAAAAAAGCGGTAAATTTGTTAAAACTTTGACACCTATTATTACTTTATGATAGAGCTCTCAAAGGTAAAATCGTTGAACTTTGACGCTTTAACAGCCAAATTTCTGGCCGAAAACCTATAAGTGTGTAGACTTAAAATTGAGAGAGTGATTGTTAAAAAATTGTACACAGACACCCACACACAGAAACATACACATACACGTTCACTTTTATAGGTATTATAGCCTTTCAGCCCGGCGCTACCCGAGTGTTTGGAGGTGTATATTGAGCAAAAAAAAGAAAAAAAATGGTCAAGTTATTGCGCGGGAAAATGTACAGAGACACACACACAGGCACGTTCACTTGTAAATATATGATGGAGAGTTATACTACCATTTAAGCCAGGCGTTGTTTGTGTATTTGGAGGTGTATGTTGAGCAAAACACAAAACAAAAAAAAACGGTAATTTCTTTTATATTTTTACCCCTATTATAACCCCTTAACATTTATTATTTTGGGCTCTAATCAAGTTATTTAGTTAGATCCAAGTTCAAGTCAACTCTATCTAAAATTTCAAGTGTGTATACCCAAAATGGGCGGAGATGTTTCGTAGAGTTTCAAATGTCAAATGGTTTAACTTTGATTCCTTAGCAGCCACATTTCTGGCCGAACACGGATTACAAGGATTTTCTCAAACTTCAGTACCTTTTATATCAAAATTCGAGTCTGTAGACTGAAAAATGACAGAGTTATCGCGTAGGTAAATGTACACAAACACACACACATACACATACACGTTCACTTTATATATATATATATATATATATATATATATATATATACTAGCATTTCAGCTTGACGTTGCCCGGGTGTTTGGAGGTGTATGTCTGGCAAAAAAAGGTGGTCAATTTTTTTAACAATTATTTTCCCTAAAAAATTATTGTTCTGTGTTATAATTCAGTTATTAAGTACGATCCATGTCCAAGGAACCTATATCTAACATTTGAAGTGTTTAGACCGAAGATTGGCGGAGGAGTTTCGAAGAGATCTTAAATGTATAATTGTTCCATTTTAACAGATTTACAGCCAAATTTCTAACCGAAAAAGGGTTAGGAAAATTTTATCAACTCTCAGTACCCTGTTAGCAATTTTCGAGTCTGTAGACGGTAAATTGACAGATTTATTGCGTAGAGAAATGTGCACAGATACAGACACGGACACACAGACACGTTCACCTTTATAGCTACTAGGATTTGCCACCGCCGCTGCCCGGGTGTTTGGAGGTGTACGTTGAGAGAAAAAAAAGGCTAATTTTTGTAATTAAACCCCTATTATGTCCCCTTAATACTTATTGTTTTTGGATCAAACTCCATTAGTATGTTAGATATATGTCCAAGCCACCTTTATCTAAAATGTCAAGTGTTTAGACCCAAAATTGGCGGAGGTGTTTGGTACAGTTCTCAAAGGTCAAATCTCAAGACTTTGACCCCTTAACAGCAAAATATCTGATCGAAAACGAGTTACAAAGATTTTCCCAAATCTCAGTAGCCTGTATATCAGATTTCGAGTCTCTAGATTTAAAATCAACATAGTTATTGCGTAGGGAGATGTACATACCCTCACATACGTGGACACGTTAATTTTATATACAATACATACAATGCCGAAATCAATATGTACAAGGAAAAGGGGAAAATGTCCAATAATATTAATAAAAGAAAAATAAGATATACGTTTGACACGGCTGCCGAAACAAAATGTAACTAAGAAAGATCAGCGACGAAGAGGAGAAAAATCAGTGAAGAAGAAGCGAAAAAGAGAGAGAGAAAAAAATAAATGGGGATAGAATTAATTATAAAAAAGAAAAGCAAATGTCAAAATGACCCAGACAAAATGACGTTAAAATGCGGGAAAAATATAGGGCAAAAAGTAGTTCAACTGAAGTGTACAAATTATTACTTAAGCAAATGTCAGCAAGAGTTGTTACAAGACACTAAATTCAAAATAAAAAATTAATTAATTTAATAAATAAATAAATAAAAAATACATAATAAATAATAAACAAAATATAAAATAAAAAATAAACATTTTTTATTACGGGGATAGGATGGCCGACATCTGCAAATTCCGGATAACCAAGTAAGTTTGTAACTAAATGGATATAATAAAATATAAGTAAATATATACACATGGTACGAATGTGTGGGTAGATTTATATATTAGATAGAAAGGAATATTTAAAAACTAAAACGGAAATTGCAGATAAAAAGAAACCGGCCAAGCAAAGAAGAAATAAAGAATTACAATAAAGGATTATTAAGTGATAAAGTGTTAAGAAAGTATGTAGAAACATTATATATCTATCTGAAAGGTTTAAGTAATAATTATGTAATTTCAAAATTACCATAATTAAATTTTGACTTATGTTTATAGAATGAGATCAGTTCGTTTTAAGAATTAATAGTGTTACTTTGATGGGGAAGTAATTATAGTTATAGCATCGGTTGTACAGAGCCGACATGACTTAGAGACTGGAGTATGAGACTTAATTTATTTTATGATAGCCCATTTGATTGAGAAGGAGGTATTATTAGAATTACGTCTTTTAATTTAAGTGGTCAGAGAAGGCGCTTGGTTATTATTATAATTATGGTTGTTAAAAGAAGAAATTTGGTTTGATATTCCTTTCTTAATTAATATTGAAGCATCGCCGATATATGTATGCACTTTATTAAAAGCTCGAGGTTTGATATTAATATTAATTTGCTGATTTGTATTAGTTAAATGGTTTGAATTTTTGTTACAGAGAGAGACAAAGAGAGAGAGAGAGAGAGAGGTGAGTAAACGTTTACCAGAACCGAAGGTCAGCTGACCAGATTACGTATGTGTGACGTGGTCAGGTTGGCTAGATCTGTGAGATTTTATTTTGCCTTTGAAGAAGACAGACGGCTTTCCGTTGTCTCCCCCTATTAACTGGGGAGGGGGAGACGACCACTGACATGTGTAAGAAGAGTCCCACTAAAATGGGTAACTTATGCAGAGGTAGAAACCCCCATCAAGATGTAAAAATTATCAGTTTTTTTTTTCTAGTCCAAAACGTATTGTTAAATTGTATAAGGGACTTTCTCGCTATTAATTTAATTTATAAATTAGTTAAGTCAGAATTTATTTTAGTAAAGATTAGAACCTTCCTAATACGGTAGAGAGAGAGCCCACCTTTATCGCAGCTACGTTGGCAATGCTCTCAATGAATCTGACCAAGTACTATACTTCATTGTTGATTCCACAATATTTAAATGGTGGCAATTTTTGCAAATGATCCTTGTAATGAATGAAATGTCGTCACTTAGATATTGCTTAGAATACTGATTAGAGCCGTATGCGTAAAATAGTTAAATTATTTTCTTGATTTAAACAACATTATATCATTATGTCTAGAAAACCAGTGAGAATAGGTATTTTACATTTCCAATCGCGTTTTTGTGCTCCCTGGCATATTTCAATTTTATATTATTTTTATTGTGATTATACATTAGTGTAACGCTGTATAACGATGCATTAACTCTTTCAGTTTTTTTTATATTTTTAAGTCATTAAACTTAAATGTGAGCTATATGACAAAATTCTTTACTCTCAAAATGAGATTCAAATATGTATACATTAATATGCGCACACACACATACATACCTCATTATTTTATGTACTTTTTTCGTTTTTAAAAGCGTACAGATGAAATATTCGTTTCCTATTTGTAATCGTTGGTATTCGTCTTTATATGCATGCACATTGTTTATATTAACAACGAAGTTCAGTTCTTTAGAATGATTTGAGACGTACGTATATTTTGACTGTAAAATATTGCGCCTACTTATGCGGATGCGATGGACATAAACGGTTTTAGAATGATCTAAAGAAAAATGAAACTATTTTAGAACAGTCATGCACCAACATTTCTTTCAATCATTTTTGCTGGTATGAATAATATTTTATCTATTCATCTGTGTGTATGTATGTATGTATGTATGTATGTATGTAATGGGCAATGTATGTGTGTGGGCGTGTGTTAAAAGCACACAGATGATTAGAGTCATTCTGTGCTTCTCCCTGACAAATCAAACCCACGTGCACCTCGTGACCACTGCCACGCAGATGAGGCTCTGATGAACGGCGAGTGTCCTGCGCCGTATAACTTTACACTCACTGCCTTGTGGGACAAGGTTTAATTATAACCAAAGGCTAAAGCTGGGTTAACTTTGACAGAAACCTTCAGAAAAGCTTAGGTCCTGTAAGCTGCAGCATACATGCCCCACTAGCGTGTGGATTATGATCTGGTGCCAAGCAACCTAAGTCCCAGTCATTAATATAATGGAATTATGGGTGAAGAGGGCTCCATAAGCGGTGGCGAATGCAACCTCTCCAGGAGAAGGCACAAGCTGAGGTAAAACATGCGGCGACTCCTGCATCCAATGATGTCGACTTGCTCTTGTTTTTGGTTGAATGTGGCAATTGTTCAGAGAGTGGAATTGTCTCGGTGCAAAGTTTTTCCTCACTTTAAAAAGCTTCAAGCACAGACACTGCTTGATATGTAATTGATTACACATTTTACTATCAGTTTGTATCTCGGTAACAAAAAGGGATGGTTGTAGCCTAAAACGGTAAACGGGCATTTAATGAGGCCTGATGCAGATATAGGTGTCAATGGAAATAAAGGCTCTGCAATATCCAAGGTAGTATCCGGCAGGGGCTCAGGGTACCACAACCTGGATCCGGTCATCGGACTGTGGAAGGTTCATAGAAGTGACCGTCCGGCACGTGCTGCTGCTGGCGTCCATGTCTGCCTCATTTCAGCCAGTAATGTATTAAGTAATGGCAATACTCGAGGACGAGTTTGATGCAATCATCATTATGTCTGTCTGCCTTTCTCTCTCTATATATATGTATGTATGTATGTGTGTATGTATGTGTATGTATGTGTGCAGTTATGTGTGCGTATTGGTGTGTATTTTGGCAGCGTTCTAGTGTATTAGCAATCATTACTTATTATGTATTTTGTTCCTTTATAACGTCTGATATTTTTTCTACATGGTTCTTATCTTTTCTTTCATAACTCAGTAATATTCATAAAATAACATTACGTATCACACTAGTAATATGCTTTTAAAATGAATAACAAAGAACAATCATAGTTATGAAACTTATTGTAGCATACCGGAAAAATTGTTGACTCGAATATTAGTAGACATTTTTTGACGCCCAATCGATTAACATGCGTGTTTTCAGATGACGTTATAATATACACTTAAATTTCGAATCTCTCTTGATTTTCATTTGACTAAGAATACAATGTGTGGAAAGTTGTTCTGACTTAATTACGAAAGACACTGCCATTTAAGTAGTACCAATTTTCGGTTTCATAAAGTCGAGCTCTTTCTAAGCTATTCTTCGTGACGGTTCTTTACATCGGAGGTTGTAGGGGAATAATTTCCTGTCCAATATTTTCCTTACATTCTTTGATAGTTCGATGTTTATGTAAATACACTTTGTATCCAAGATATCCCCAAAGAAAAACGTCTAGTGCTGTCAAAAAATCGAAACGTAGAGCCCATTTCAAAATGGAATTACGATCCTGAAACATCAGAGTTAATAGCAGCTTTAGCTATATGTTCAGTTGCTACATCTCGTTCCCATTAAAAAGCAGAATGTGTTCTTACTGAGATTAAACAGAATATATATATATATATATATATATATATATATATATATATATATATATATATAAGTCATTCAATGACTATGAACATTTCTGACGTGATATGTTTGAGTTTCAGATCAAAGATTTTTATTATTCTATGTATCTTCTTTGCTCTATCTATATCGAGCAATTCTTATTTTTGTGGGATAATACTTATAGAATATTACTGCCAGTAACATCTTGCAAATCTTATAATAACAACTTTTCATACCAGCTGATTGTTGGATAATTGTATTCTGAAGTATATATATATATATATATATATATATATATATATATATATATATATATATATATATATATATATATATACTAGCTGTCCCCTGCCACGCGTTGCAGTGGCTCAATTTGGTGTAATGGAAAAATTTAATAAAAAGAGACAATGCATGTTTCTTATATAAGTACAGCAATCCACCGCAAAAAGTGAAAAAGAAGGCGAAAATGAAAAAAAAAACTGTACTCTTGCAGAATTTGATCTGGATCCTCGGGAGATTCTATCAATCACTCATGGTTTGGACTTGACCAACAATCAGTGAATGAAGCCGAACCTAGCAAAAATGTTGAAACACTAAATGTTTTTTTTTGTTGTTGTTTTACAAAAATGTGAGTTAGTAATTAATATTTGGTTGATGGTGGGGGAGAAGGTTACTATACACAGATTCGAAAAAGTTGTCCAAAAACAAATAAATGAAAGCAAAGGTAAGTTAGGTTTCTACCTAATTGGATAATTGTTTAGTGTTTTTATGTAATGTAAAACGTTTAATCGGCTCAAAAACAGAAATGGTCGCGGACTCTGTTGAATACGTTAAGTTTGGGAAAGTAAGTTGAAAACTAAAAACTATACAAAACAGTGTCTGAAACTCACCGAATATATGTTACCATGAAATAGGCTGCCATAATCGGTGGGTTTCTGACGGTATTTTGTATAGTTTTTTTTTATTTTTAACTCACTTTCTCTAACTTAAAGTAATCAACAGTGTCCACCCCAATTTGTAGCTTTAAAATATCCCGATAGACACTGTTTTTTCGAGCCGACTAAACGTTACATTAAATGAAAAGGTTTTGCATTACTAAACACAGATACAAAAGAAGTTGTCAACAAATAAATATATATAAATAAATGTTATCAAAGGCAAGAAAAGTAAATGCTTTACCTAACTGGAAGAGATTTTAGGGTTTTTTTACACAATGATCACCACTTATCAAGGCCCGGAAGCCACTCAGGGATAAGGGTTATTGCAAGTACATTACGTTAGTGTGGAGATTTGATGAAGTGTTTACTTAAGGGGGCGGTTCATTAGGAATTTGTTAACAATGCACTTGAACACATCCAAGTTGTAGTCCGGTGGTAAGCAAGCAGACGGAACAGAGTTCCACAGGCGTGCAGTTCTAAGAAAGAAGCTTTGTTCATGGAATCCACGTTTTGATTTAGGCACAGATAAAGAGTGGGGGAAATTTTTCATAGTGGATTCAGCTAGACGGGTGTTTTTCGTGAAAGATTGGCGAGGGGGACCAGAGATTGGAGTTCAGACGAGCACCTGCCATGGAAATAACGATAACACAAGGATAGGCTCGCAACGTCTCTTCTGTGGGAGAGATGTTGCAGGGTAGAGAAAAGGGCATCTCCCACTAAGCAACAAAGTCGATTTTGTACTCGGTCAAGGCAGGATAGGCTGTTTTTGAAGCTCCTGCCCAGATATGGCAACAGTATTCAATCCTTGGACGTACTTGGCTTTTATATAGATAGAGAATTGCATCACATTCTTAGACTTCCTTAGATAAAGGTTTAATACTTTCTATAATTTTTCCTGTGTACAAATTATATCAAATACACTATCTGTTCATAGTTTTGAAATTAATAAATGTTACAAAATTCCAGGTTCGCAAGAGTTGAAAGTATTTAAAAATTGATGTGTTTTTAATAGAAACCAGTAAATAGTTTAAACGGAACTGATTTGTTTAAATTGTTATTCTTAGAGAAGTTAGAGCGGTAGGCAGTGCAAGTCATGCTAATGTATATATGCATACAAACACATACACACAAACACACACACACACACACACACACATATATATATATATATATATATATATATATATATATATATATATATATATATATATACACTGTCATTTCCACTATTCACAATAGATGATGGATTACGAGTGTAATCGATATGAACACAATTTCAGTTCCTCTATGCATATCGTTCCTGCAATATGATTTATATACGCAGAGGAAATTACTTTTCATTCTCGCTAAGATCGACCCGGCAGAATCCTGCTTTGCTTGATCGGAGATTTTTACGTTTGAGACCGAAACCAGATCCACATAGAACAAGAAATTAGCGCATGCATCGTATGCAAAAATATGGCGGACACAAAATAGAACCAGAGAGAAAAAAGTGTACAAGCTGAGCTTAAAAAGGAATAACAAAATGAGACGTCGATGACATAACCTTTTCAGAATTATCGGATGTGTTTCTATCGAAAAAACTCTCTCTCCTTCTCTCTTTCTTTCTCTCTCACTCCCTAAATGTATATATATATATATATATATATATATATATATATATATATAAATTTTCGTAGCGTATGTTATATATATATATATATATATATATATATATATATATATATATATATATATATATATATAACATACGCTACGACAATTTATTCGTAATCTTAAAGACGGTGTTGTCCAACTAAATTTTCATCCAAGCTCACATCTTGCATTTAGCATCGCCTTTTAAATTTCACCCCAATAAACCATTCGCGCTAGTTATACCCAAATTGTTATCTCCTCAAGTTTAAGCCAACTCTTAATATACAAATAACTGAAAATCTTTCGCTTCCTTTCCCCTAACCTCAACCCTTAATTTTAATATAATTATCTTGATGCCCCCCTTTTTTCAACCTACAAAATCCTTTCCACAAATAAAACAACTTTAAACCACACCATACTATATATTAAACAGATATAAACCTATGCAATAAAAATATTCCTAACCCGTTCAAACCAGAAGTATTCACATATAAATAAACTAAAATTTAACGACAATGGAACATAACCCACATCTCTATCAAATTAGCCGTCTCACACGCATTGCTCCATATCCTAATTCTGACTAAAAGTCCGTACTATCATTTTAGGTATATCACCCCTTTTTTCCACCCACCTCTAGGGTATACCCTTAATCCCGTTTCCCCACTGCTATTCGTCTCTACCTCTCACCAGACCTTTCCCTTAAATCTTCGCTGAAAGCCTCTGAACTGATTCCCAGCCAGTTGATTCAACCTAGTTATCTGATTCAACTTACAACTACAACGCCAACATATCGTATTTTTCTATACGCAATGGATTAATAAGGATCATTTTATAACATTACACCAAGGAAAACCTCTGGCACCAGATAATAAGGACAACATACGACAAAAGCGGAAATACGAAGGCCCGCTATTGGAATTAACGTACTCCTCAATCTTTTCATCATCCTTATTTAAGACAGAGGAAATCTCCTAATTCCTTCAAAGCCGAACTCTCGAATTAAATCTGCAAATCTTTTTTAATGACCATCATTTACACACTTTATCGAATCTCCATATAAGGAAAACACAATTTTGTCGAATACGAACCTAAACATAATCTGTTTTTTATATCTTGTCACTGTCCTATGCATCCAATGTATTCCGGACTTGAATATTGACACTTGCATACATTTTCCTGGCCAAGAGAATTTTATGTACCTGAATCTTCTGCTTCGCTGTCTTCCTCTATAGTCCTTTATATCTTAGCGCTTTACTTTCGTATACATGTATCCTATTCCGCACACTGTGTTTCTAATTAACGAAATTTTCGTTTGTTGGTTTATTTCTTGATTTATTTTCCCTCTTAATCCACCGCGCTATTCGTCACACCCTAATTATTGTTGTCTCCTTATCCAGCGCTATGACCTTTACCTCCAGATCTTTCAGAAAAATTACTATATATTATCTTCTGAATATTATTATATTTTAACAACTTATACCCCTCTAACTTTCCCCCTTAATTAACCGTCGGTTGTTCCCCTAGCTTACCAAATTAAAACCTTAGTACACGACTCCCCACGTAATCCACATCCCAACTTTTATTAATCTAATTACATCAAGTTATACGCCATATTCCTCTTACAAGTAACGTTGAGATAACCGTTGCTTTTGATTACTTACTGTCGCTTTAATCCTTCATAACTTACACCGTGTAAAAGTGTTTTTGTAATCTTGGTTAACTATATTGATAAAATACTTTTTAGCGTATACCCCATGCATAGATCCTATAGATCTTATCTACGGATGAAATAAAACCACCACCCAACCACCCTCATACGTTCGCCATGAGTCTTAAATATAAACTACCTACATTCTTAAAGACTATGATAGAAATCCTATACACCTTTTTACATTACACTTTATATAATACGCACATCTTATATCTTAGTATTAAATATAGTTCCCCGTATACACCATCAATAACTTTATCTATTTATGTTGTTTATGATGAATCCCTAGCTAGACTTCAACTTACCACTATATTACCTTACATCTCTACTTTTCTGATGAGAAGCATTAGGATTTGAAGTACGTTCGAATAAAGAGTCCCCTTTATTCCTCAACTAAATGTGTGTCCATGCTTATTAAATACATGAATCATTCTATATATACCTATATATAGTTTTTTTAATTCTTCTCTTTATACTCTAAAGACTGAATATGTCAATTTTGTTAGCTTTACATCGATATGCATATCTAAGTACAAAGAAATAAAACGTTTATGAATTTTACAAAACTGTTTTCCTATGACATTCTGCCAATAAAAAAATACTATCTAGCGTAACCTGTGGAAATTCCACAGAGGATTCATTCATGTGTAATATATTGATGTTGGCATTCTGTAGATGTTCAGTGTAAATGGAGACGCTCTGATATTATTGTAGCTTTTTCCTTAAAACTAAAAAAAGTAGTTATCTAAACAAGCGCAAACGTCCGCTAAAGCCCCCTTGTAAAGTACGCTTAAATATATTTTAATTCTGGCAGATTTTGTATATATTATTATAGAGTTTATGTTCTATCGATTTTCATATGTTATAAACGTGCGATTTTCAAAATAAAAACATATATCCATATTACTTGTGTGCATTAGCTTGAATCGAAACCGAAATAAATACTTATGATATATATATATATACATATACATACATATATATATATATATATATATATATATATATATGCATGAATATATCAATAATTGCAGGCAAATTACATATTGAAATGCTGATATACTTAGGTCTATGAGGTAACCTACATGAAAATTTGCAAGATATTTAAAATTTATATAACTATTCCATGATTATAATTTTATGAGTATTGTTAAAAAAAACACCCAGTATTTAAAACCAATGGTTAGGGAGAATTGAATGCCTACTAGACACCAGCCTCGGGTGTATTCAGTCTCTTTGTACAGGGGTTTTTCAGGGACTCAGGTATGAGGATACTTTCAATTTTTAATCAAAAGTAAACCCTGACCAAATATTCTAATTTAAATGCAAATGAAAAATAAAACTAAATCATCAAACTGGCAGGATGGCGCCCAGGATAAAAAGATCCCCTCAGCATGGCTAAGAACTGGGCAATATGAGGAAAATAACGGTGCACCTTTTCCTTGTGATGTTTCCACAAATGAAAACACTAAGCTGGACATTCCACCAGACCAGTCAAATTCTAGTCCTGGAACCCGGCAAGACCAAACAAGAACCACTAAGAAAAGACAATATAACCAAGTCAAGCGGTCTCCTGAGGAGAAAAAATATTATTCACTGGTTCGAATACTCCAGATATGAGAAATGGGGTAGAAAAAAAACACAGTATTCGAGGCTCAAATAAAAAAATCACCCTTACCAAAAGAAAAAAAACAACAAGAACCACAACTAAGAACTTACTTTCGATTGTATCGCAAATACATAAATATCTCCCAAAAGATGTTAGAGAGTCAATTGAGAAGAAAGCTTTTAGTGAAGCAGCAAGTGATTTTACCAAATCTAACATTGCTGAATATGTCCAAGCTCAGTGGAATAGGGAGGAAAAATGGACATTGATTTGGTCAATGGAATACGCAAAAATTAAATACCAAAAACTCACAGACAGTTGTAAGGAATGGCAAAAGATTTATAAGCACCACTGCCCAAACAAGAAGTGGATTGAGAAGGAAAATTTACATGCCAGAAATATAATTTTCTGAGAAACAAGGTCTTTTCTGGTGAGCAAATATCCCAGCTAAAAAGATATCCATGCAATGGCTAAAACAACATTTGCCCAATCAGCAACCCCTTCCCTATACCCAAGACCTGCCAAACCAAACAAGAGGACGCTATAACAAATTCTCATCTGACACAGCTCCCTGAGACAGTACCAAAAAGTCCAAAGCTTAGATATCTAGCAAAACCAAAGCAGAAATATACCCGACATGCCACTTCATCAAATAATGCAACATCTCCTCAGGAATCACTCCCAACAGACCCAACACAATTAAAACATGGGCAGACATACCAACAGTATGTCCCACCCCAACATGTGACATTTGACACGGACCAGTTGGAACTAGAGGAAGAGCTGGCAAACAGAATAGAAATAGCACGATGCCTAGCTGTTGAAGATTGGCCCATACTGGTAAACATTAGTATGAAATACGCCTTCAAGGTGCTTGTTTAAAAAGTCAACGATGCCCTGGAAAGAATCACTCCGATTAACGCACTATTGAGTGAAATAAATCATACAGCATACGGGGCAGCATGGTTTATTCAATTAAAACACTTACCCAAACACCAGGAGAGTAAAAGAGGAAACATGAAGGTTAAATCATATAACCCAGCCTGGAAACGTAAACTCCAGCAGAAAATAGACAGACTCCGAAAGGAAACTGCCCAGATATATGCATTCCTATCCTGTGAAACCCTAGGCAAAAAACTAAATAAGAAGGTGAATAAGTTGAAAACTTATTATTCCCTCCAAGACCAAGCACAGCTAAGAGCTAAGTTGGCGGAACATCAGGCTGAGATAAAAGCCTTAGCTGCACAAATAAAAAATAAAACCAAAAACTTTGAAGCAAAAAAGATGAATAAGCTTTTTGCAACCAACCCAAGAATTGTCTATAGGAGCCTCATTAAAGAAGAAATAAAGGTGAGCTCCCCACCAACACAAGAAGAAGTTGAAAACTTCTGGAGGTCACTCTATGAGGACACTAAAGTACATAAAGAAAACAACTGGATAAATGCCATCAAAGAGGAGAACAAGGAGAAAGAAAACATGCCAGCTCTAAAAATTACCAAGGAGGTTGTCTGCAGGAAGGTAGCTCAATGCAGCAACTTCAAGACCCCAGGAATAGACCAAATACCAAATTTCTGGTTGAAAACCTGAGTGCACTTCATCATCACTATGCCAAGGCATTCAATAGAATCATCAGTGGAGATGAAGAGCCGCCTGAGTGGCTTACTGTAGGCAGTACATCACTTATTCCGAAAAAGGAGGACACCCACATGGCTAGCAAATATAGACCAATCTGCTGCCTCACAACACCCTACAAGCTCCTTATAGGCATAATCGCCGATGCAACATACGACCATCTCATCATTGCTGGTGATTATCTGGAAAGTAAGCAAACGGAGTGTACGAGGAAAAAACTAGGCACAAAAGACAAACTCCTTGTAAACAGAACCATATTAGAAGACTGCAGGAGACGACAAAGAAATCTGTCAATGGCCTGGATTGATTACAAAAAGGCCTTTGACAGTATACCTCATTCCTGGATACTTCGCTGTTTTGAGTTGTACAATGTGCACACTGGTATTACATCATTCCTTCAACAACAAATGGCCAGATGGTGCACCTCAATTACATTACAGCACACGGAAAGAAGAATACAGACCCCAAACATAAAGATCAAGCGAGGAATATTCCAGGGACACAGCCTCTCACCGCTCCTTTCCTGCCTCACAATGGATCCATTAAGTAAGATACTTAAACGATCAGATGCTGGATACAATCTCAGCATGGGCAGAAAGAAGGAAGAAAATAAAAGAGTAAACCATCTACTTTTTTATGAACAATTTGAAACTCTGTGCAGAATCCGAGAAACAAATTTTCTCTCTGATAGGCATTGTTAAAAATTATACAGAGGACATCTGCATGGAGTTTGGATTCGACAAATACGCTAAGTGCACCATAAAGAAAGAAAGAAAGAAAGACACCATCAGAACATCTTAATACTGACAATGGCTCTATTGAAGACCTTGAAGAGCATGATGTCTATAAATACCTGGGAGGGGAGGAGAATGAGACACTTGAACATGGAAAGATGAGAGAAAAAATACAGGGAGAATACTTCAAGCGACTTAAAGAAAATTCTCTCATCATAACTATCAGCAAAAAACAAAATTACTGCCATCAATCACCTGGCAATACATGTTGTCTCTTATGGATTTGGCATAATTAATTGGCCACAAAACTGTATCAATAGCCGTTACGTAAAAACTCGGAAAATGCTGGCCCTTGATAACGTCATTTACAAACATCAGTGCATGGACAGGCTGTACTTACCCCGGAGAGAAGGTGGTTTAGGCCTCACTGAAATAAACCACGCATACCGAGATTCAGTGGTAAGCATAGGCCAATATATCAAATGTTCTTCTGATCCCAAAATAAAAATGGTGAATGAACACCACACCAAATGTTTGCCCCAGCCGACGTCAACTACAAAGCTCGGTGAAAATTTCAGTGGTAACACACTGGACAACACAGTAGAAGAATATGATAACCCAACAACCCTAATCGCCCGAAAGAACAGAAAGGAGTATACTAAAAGGGAACTGAAAACAACACTAGAATGATGGCAACAACATAAGAGATCAGACAGGTTCATGGAAGAACTGAACCAGAGCTACATTGACAAGGAGGCCTCACTACAATGGCTTAAAAGTGACAAATTTCCATTTGATGAAGAACGATTAATTATAGCTGCGCAAGACCTAGGCTTGCTCACAAATGGATTTAAGAAAATGACTTGTCTGAAAAAAAAGACCAATGAAGATTCTGTCACTCGGCTGTTGAAAACCCAAGCCACCTAATGTCTGGATGCATGATCCTTCTAGCCGATGGTCATTACACTGCTCGCCAAAATAAATTATGTAGATTCTTACATTGAAAGATCTGTGGAGAGATGCAACTAGATAGGTCATCGAACATCTGGGAACATGAACCACCACCGATAACATCAAATGGAAAAGTGACAGTGTTCTACGACAAAGACATACAGACAGGCAGCTACATAAAAGACAAGGCCATCAAACCAGATATAGTCATATGGAACAAGCCCGAAAGGACTGCACTCATTATCGATATCACAGTTCCAAAGGACTTTGGTCTTAATAGAGCAGAACGGGAAGATATAACAAAATATCAGGACCTTAAAAATGATCTAAAAGCAACATGGTCTCTGAAAGAAATCAACATCATACCAGTTGTGACAGGAGCAACTGGCCTAATAAAAAAGAACCTTCAAAAATACTTAGAAGCAATCCCTGGAAAACCAAGCTGTAAGGAAATACAGATAGCAGCCAGGAAGGGAACAGTGTATATTCTTAAAAGATCCCTCGGATATGAATTTAAATTATACTAGAATCAAGGAAGGAGCCCCTTGATTTCTTCAAACTAACAAAAGCAAAAAAAAAAAATATGTCAAAGTTAGCCCACATTTGTGTTTATAGTGTCCTGGAAGCTAGCTTTAGTTTTGATGTTTTGGTACGATTTTTACCTTTGTTATCTCCTCTGTGGCTTTGCCAAACACTTAATATATGGGTGTGTGTGTATGCGAATGTTTTACTCGTGGTAAGCTATACTTAAAAAAAAAAAAACAATAATATATTTAATCTGCGGTGATTTAAGACCAGGTTAACCCCAGTGTTAAGGTGCTATAATAATACCGTATATTTTATGATGTTTGAACTAGGAATGTAGTGCAACTTGATTCTTAGAAAAAAAATAACAAAAACGCTGACAATTCAGAAAGGCTTATCCGATGAAATTTTTATTAGCTAATCACAAAATGGTCATATATCAATAATTGTGAAGTCAGGGTATCTTATATAATATTTAATAGATGATGAAAGGTTATAGTTGTTCGAGATTATATGGCAAAATCATATTTAAATTATCAATGGCTAATCGAGTGCATAACATAATAATATTCTGGGAAACTAAGTAGGACTCATTATTTCGCATCTCTATTCAAACAGATAGCATCGTGAAATAGATAATATACGCTTAGGCACAGTTCACACACACACACACACACTCACACACCCACACACACACACACATATATATATATATATAATCTTAACACATCTTCAGACACATTGCATGAGTCAATCTTTTAACTGACATATAAGGTCTCTAACTAATGATACTATAAGGTGTATGGCACAAATAAAAATATAAATCTTTCAATGCACGCAGAACACAAAGCATATATAACAGTGTTCAGCAAATAATATGAACCGGTGCATGCATGTTAGCTAATAGTCTTATACTGTTTCTTTTTTCTTTGTTTGAGGGCTAGTCTATTGGTGGTTATTTTTATTATTTATTTATTTTTTAGTTGTTTATTGTCATGGTTATAAAAGTGGGTGCAGGATGGGTTGGGGCGAATGATTCTTATTTTTCATTTCGATTCTTCTCATTTTATTTGTTATTTATTTAGCATCTACTTAGTTATTGAATTTAATATGTTGTTCGCAGTATTAACGACATCCGGTTTATAAGGGACCGTAGTTTATTATTATTATTATTATTATTATTATTATTATTATTATTATTATTATTATTATTATGGCTTCTAATAATTTTAGACTTCGTGTGCAGTTGTAAATCGATTGAATGTTAGTATTTTTAGCTAATATATTTCTAATGTCGGACGATTGTATTTTTTATAGAATGCTACGTGTTGTTATATTGTTGTCAGCTAAATGATAGGTTAGTCCTCGGAAGAGTGTTATTATGGTTTGGCCTATGTATGCGCCATATGAGTTGCTGCTGTGACCTATGTATGTGCTGTATGAGTTTTTAGAGTGGGTTCGAAGATAATCTTCGACGAGTAAATAAATCCATACACTACATTAGTTGTGCTAAGGGTGGTGTTAGTATTATAATTGGTTTTCATTATAAAAAAGGTGTTTAATTTATTATAATATAGTATTAGTTTGATCTCGTTGTTCTGGTCGGTTGGTCAGGTGTATCGTTTAATTTCTTTTCTTTTTTTACATGGAGTTCACCACTTATCAAGGCCCAATGGCCACCCAGGGATAAGAGTTATTGCGTTTACAGTAATCAAAGGGATAGTGTAGCAATAGTATTGGAGAATTGGTAAGGTGCCATTACTTAAGGGGGCGATTCATCAGGAATTTGTTTGTGTTGGACTTGAAGATATCAAGGTTGAAGTCGGGAGGGAAACAGGCAAGCGAGACAGAGTTCCACATGCGTGCATTTCTAAGAAGGAAACTCTGTTGATGATATCTACGTTTTGATTCAGGATCAGATAGGGAGTGGGGAAAATTATTGAAGGTGGTTTCAGCTAGTCGGGTGTTTTTTGAGAAAGATTGGCGAGGGGGGACCAGAGAATGGAGCTCAGACGAGCACCTCCCATGGAAATAACGATAGAACAATGACAGGCTCGCTACGTCTCTTCTGTGGGAGAGAGGTTGCAGGGTAGAGAAAAGGGCATCCCCCGCCCAGCCACGGAGTCTATTTTGTACTCCATCAAGGCAGGATAGGCTGTTTTTTGCAGCCCCTGCCCAAATGTGGCAGCAGTATTCCATCTTTGGACGTACATGGCTTTTATATAGATAGAGAATTGCATCATTAGTGAAATAACTTCTGTAGCGGTAGAAGGATCCCACCATTTTCCCAGCTACCTTGGCCACAGACTTGATGTATATGTTCTATTTAAGATCAGGTGTAAAGGTCAAACCCAGGAGCTTATCAAATCCTGGGGCCTCCCTTAGACGAGAGCAGTCCATTTCAATTGATGCCAGATGGGGATCAGAGCGTTTATGATGCAAAGGTAGGAGCTTGGTCTTAGATGCATTAAAGGTAACCAGCCACATCTTTCCCCACTGTACCACCCGCTCGAGATCAGAGGAGAGAGAATATGATAGAACATCATCATTTACGGCATTTGATGTGCTGCCATATATAATCGTGTCATCAGCATAGATGTAAACGAAAGATTTTAGTATGTGTTTAGGGAGATCATTGATGTAGATCAAGAAGATATTTGGGCTCGGTATGGACCCCTGAGGGACTCCAACATTAATACTGTGCGCCTCTGATTTCTGCCCATCAAAAACTACTCTTATGAGCCTATCTGAGAGAAATGACTTGATGATAGAAAAAACATTTCCAGTTATACCGTAGCTGGACATCTTCTGTAGTAGACCTTTATGCCAAACCTTATCAAAGGTTTTTGATATGTCGAGAGCAATTATCGAAGGCCTTTGATATGTCGAGAGCAATTGCCCTAGAAATGAAGCCTTTGTCGAGAGATTCGCTAATCCTATGAGATATAACCGTTAGCACATTTGCTGTAGATCTAGCAGACCGGAAACCATATTGTGTGTCACTAAGAAGGTTATTTCTGCTGAGGTGGTTAACTACTTCTCTATTTATTGTGGATTCCAGCAACTTACTCATGGCACACAGGAGACTTATTGGTCTGTACTGAGAGGGGGATAGCTTATCACCTGAATTCTTAAATACAGGGTATACTGATGAGGTTTTCCAGGTGTTGGAAAGCACTTCTCCTTAAGGCAACTCTTAAACAGTTTGGAAAGTGTGGGGGTAAGTTCTGGTTGTATTTTTTTAACACTATAATTGGAATACCGTCGGGGCCAGTTGCTTTACTGAAATCAAGGTTTTTGATTAACTTGGCGACCTCACGCACATATATATGTATGTTGCATAGCGTATTGTCTGATATAGGAGTGAATATGGGGAGTTGATGGCCTTCGTTACAAAGGGTAGAATTAGCCGCAAAGTTTTTGGCAAATAGTTTGGCCTTGTCGGATGGTGTGAAGATGACCTCTGGTCCATTGATAATGGTTGGGATAGAGCGCACGTTTCTGTTCAAGATCCTGTTTGCTATTTGCCAGAACTGGTTGGAACTAAGCCGCTGCTCAGCTACTTTGGACTTAACAGATTGCGCATATAGTTCTCTTGCATTTTTATTACTCTTTTACAGTGGTGCTGGCGGTTCTGAAAGCAGCTTTAGTTTCAGTGCATTTATTACGTTGGTAGCTATGGAGAAAGTGATTTCTGTGGGCGATGGCAGCAGCACATTCGGGGGAGAACCATGACTTGCTGTTAGGTTTTTGTTTGAAATTTTGGATGGTATGAATTGGCCTATGCCTACAAGTAACCATTCGGCTAGATCTGATACTATAGAGGACACATCCTTTTTAAACATGGAATAGTATAAACATAGTGAAGCTATCCAAGTCCGCTATAGAGTATCGGTATACGGTACGGTGGAGAGGTACGTCTGTAGATGTGTTATATTTCATTTTTATCTTAATTTATACGACGGAGTGGTCGGAGGATCCCAGAGGAGATAGAACGGAGCATGAGCATAGCTCAGGGGAAGTGGATAGAAAAAGGTCTAGGAGGCTTGCGAACTGACCGGTAATATCGGGCACATCGGTGTGGGCTCGCGGACAATCTGAATGAGGTCATAAGCAATGGCAAAATCATGACAGAACCTCCCCTCCTCCTCAGTCTTATTTGAGACGGTCAGCCATTCCACATAATGTGCATTGAAGTCACCGCAAATGTGAATGTTAGCCGAGGGATGAGCAGACAGGATGTGGTCAATTTTTTCTGATATACTCTTAAAGACAGTAACTCTACTGTTGTAGGGGCGATATAGGGCAAATCTAAATGTGGTGGTGTAAGCAAGTGCAACCCAGAAGCACATATAATGTAGATTAGGGTCTTTTCTAGAGATATCCCTGCCAAATGGGAAGCGATCTTTAATGTAGGCACATATTCCATGTCAGTGGCGATCTTGGGGGTCAGATTTAGATGTTAGGTTAGAGTAATTAGGTGTGTCATTATTTTTCGTCTATTTTCAAGTAAGTGTGTAGTTGGCCTTTATACTATAATTTAATTGTTTCGTTTTTGTCAGGGTTAAGGTTTATGTTTCATCGTGGAATGACTTTAAATACTGTTTAACGTGCTTTTCGACAATATTACGGGGAATATTATTGTTTATTAGGGTTTGTTTATGTTTGTTAGTTTTTCGTAACATTTTTGTCAGGGTGATGTTACATTGAATGCCCGATGAACCAATTTTTTTCATAAAGGGCAATTTTATATGTTTCTGTGCATTCGCGATAGTAATTTAAGGGTGTGCAGTAACACTAATGCAACCGAATCTCAAAGAAAAAGAAAACAGCGGAAACAATCGCTTGAGACGAGTATTCGATGTGCCGATGGGAAGCGCTTGAAAAGCAGAGGGCTGAACAACAAATTTTGGACGCCGTAATATACAACATGCCAGCTGAAATAAAAAAGGCCACTCGGCGAAGTTAAAAGACATCCAAAACAGAAGAAATAGACAATGACTGGCGTGTTCAATAATATATATATATATATATATATATATATATATATATATATATATATATATATATATATATGACATGTATGTCGGGGTTTACTTGAAACATTGTTTTAAGGTGGTTTTGAGGACTTTTCAATGCAGGAATTATAAAGTCGGTGTAAGCAGAAAAATAAATAAGTAATGATAATTCAATGATATGTTTTTTTATTGATTTACCTGATTATTGATGTTATATTTTAAACTGTGGATGATATGTATTCCTAGAAATATTTCGAGAGCATATCTCATCTTCAAAGGTAGAAATGCACATCCATTCTTTGTTACGTGTTACAAACTTTGTATGAAAATAAAAGAAAAAGAACGTAACACACACAAACAGAAGTAAAACATATTTGATTAGAACCATGTGTAATGTAATTTGTATATGTATTGAGATGTGTATTTCTTTTTGGAGGAAAGTTACACGCTGTATACAAATTAAAATTTGAAAGAAACACAGATATGGAGTAAAGCAATATAAACGAAATGTTAGCATATAATAAAGGGTTGATAGGAAGGAAAGGGTGCTTTCCGTTGTTTTTTTGTTGTTTCAAAAGTGACTTGCAGATTTTTTAGGTTTTTTTTTGTTTTGTTTTGTCTTTTCTACGATTTTCCGTTAGTCACGAGCAGGATAAACGCTGAGCAATATTGTAAGTTTTAAGTATGGAATCCGTCGTTCCAAGGACATGGGTCTAAGCAGCGAGTCATAGTTTTAAATTTTGTGAAACAAACATGTACTCCTCAACATAGCAAGGACCTACCGCCACTGTGAGCTTCAGGGTTAATTGTAAATAATCAGCTTCACGCGACAAACAATATTCCAAACATAGAATACTGTCCGCGGATAATTATAATGGCGAAATGGTTGCAATAATGTTACAGATCACTCAAGGAAGACAGATGCTTGGAAATTAAATAAAAAGGCTGTCTATACTTAAGAATTTCAGTAAGTAGAAATGTTGCAGTATTGGGAATTAAAAACGGAACCATATTACATTTCTGAGAGGATGAATGTGGGAGAACCCTGTTTTATATTCACAGGTATTTTGTTGAGGGCAGTGGGAAAATCGTACTCCTTACCACAGCAATTTGCATAGTTAAGGGAGCTAGAGCGCTTTGCAGCTGGTTCAATTAAACTGAGGTCGACTCAACTAAGTTTTAGTGAAGAGAGGTGTTACTATTTTACACGTGTCAAAGTTGAGACGCTGAGTTATACAGAGCCACGGGTCCGAGTGAATACGTAAATATATTTATAATGATAGCATGTACTTGGTATAGATTGAGAACTGACGACAAAAATATTGTAATTAAGCGCGTTCTGTTTTAGTCCCAAAACGGAATGTGAATGATATTGAGGAAAATAAGATTGAAACGCTATTAAAAGCATGATGTTGCGTAAATATTAACACTCAAGGGAAGCAGGAGTCAGTAATATACCCGAAGAGATGTTGTCGATGTGTAGAGGCAAAACAAGATTTTGAGTAAGTCTTAATTTTATAGCAGAACCCTACGGGTTATTCGACAAGCCGGCCTGACAACTACTTTCCAAACAAGGGTAGACACTTCCAGCCTTTTCAAAGAGGGCGAGACACTAAAACCTCTTCCAATGCCAGCCCCTCAAAACACCGCAAGAAAATGCTAGCCTTTCAAAACAACGCTGCACACTGCCTACCTAGCAAAACATCGCTAGACAATGCTAGCGTTCAAACAACGCTAGATACAATTTGGAAATATTGGGGTTTAAGTACGTAATAAAACGCTGATTTTCCTCGATACTTTTCACGTTTCTATGACTCAAGTTATAGTCAGCATCTCTCAATCCTGATTAGACTTGGATCTATATGCGACTTTGAGAGTTATTGTGTTGGTGCAAAAATAATGGAGTTCTATATAAAAGTTAAACGTCAAAATATATAGAGAGAAGAGGATGTACTTTCTGTAAGAATTGACTTTAAAGATTACTTTTGTTCTTTGTTAATTTGTATTAAATGATTTATGAGAAGAGTCCTTAGGATTTTTGGTAACTTGTAAATTTGTTTCGCATCCTGGAGACACAGATTGCATTCGGTAAAGGGATATATTTGTTTAGAGTAGCTAAATGTGTCTTGATAGGTTTTTGACTAATAATCTGGCGGGTCGCCTTATTATATAATTGTTTATACTCGAACTTGCTATTCCTTGCATGCGGCTTGTAATATACCTTAGTAAATTTTCCCTAAGTAACTTTACCAGTAAGTAAGGGTACCATCCAGTTATAATTTTTAATTCCATCAAGTATCGACTCCTGTTTAAAAAAAAATCTGCAAACAATGCATACTTAAAAACACCGGGCGCGAATGCATCATAATACTTTTTACCCGATTTTAAATGCGTAAGTCTGGAAATATTCAGTTTTTGAAAAGTATGTTCACATCAAGAAAAAAAGATGATACTGCTGCTGGGGATAATTCAAAACAAACCAAAAACAACGTTCGGTTTGATTGTTCGTATTTACCTTACCACAGGACAGCTCAGTAAAACACAAGATCTTGTTTTAATCTGAATCATATCGAATTTCACGTACATGGATCTATCAGATAATATCAAATTAAATAACTCAAAAAGCATATCTCCTTTACTAATTAAGAACAGAAACGGTTTTCTCTGGTAATAATCTAAGGAATATTGGATTAATTCAATAGGCAATGTTCTTCATCTACATATAATCGACACGAAACTCGGAATCTGATCAACTAAGCACACGACTTTTTTTTTAATTACATTTTCACCCCAAACAAGGCACGTTGCCACTTTAGTGTGGGGGGTACTATCAGGGGCAGCAACTGCTGGGGCACTATGTTGAGATTTTGGCAGCAAAATGTCGGTTCACGTTACACTTGAACATCTGCATGTCAGTACAGTTAGGGAAGCAGGGACCTGGAATGGAATTCCAGAGTCTAGCGGTTCTGGGGAAGAAACTACTGGAGTAGAAAGATCTTTTGCATCTAGGGATCTCTACTGTGTAGGGGGTGGGGTTTAGCTTCCTGTCGGGTTTGTCGAGGGTGTCTACGTCGTGGGGGCACTAGTGTCTGCAGTTCGTCAGGACATTCTCCATTAAAATACTTTTAGAACAGGCAGAAGGATGCAACATTTCGTCGATGGGACAGAGGCTGAAGCTTAGATGCTAGTTCAGGGCCTATCAGATTGGCAACTCTCTTTTGAACCTTGTCTAGGAGCGAGAGATTAGCAGCAGATGGACCAGCCCAAATGTGACAACAATGCCCCCCACACATGGGCGAATGGTGGCCTTATAGATGTACAGGATACTTTCAGGTGTCAGTAGTTTTCTAGCACGGTAGAGAGAACCTACCTTTTTCGCAGCGGCCCTGAATGTAATGAGGAAAAACTCAATCTCATTGCTCAGAATCCATGATATATTTTTCTAATTGATTACTAACTATTGCAAAATTAACTTTGTTATTATGGAAATGCAATAATCCAGATACATTCATTTCCTGCAGCCCGCAGAAATAAGTACTATTTTCGTCGACTATTACAGTCGTAATTTTAATTGTGAAACATATTGCATCGTTTAAGTAATTCAATAACTTAGGGAGATTAAATGGTCCCTGATAATATTTACTAAAGAATTATATTTCTTCAATCTAGGCTGCTACATCTGACACTAGTCTCTCACCCCGAGACGAGTTTAAAAACGAGACGCCAGTCAGTTAGTTCGGCAATAGCAACATGCTCCAATGTTTGTCCCATCACTGAAGTGTAACAAAGATACGCCTGTTTCAGAAGTATCTAGCGAAATGTGCCCTGATGAATTGAATACGCCCAACAAATTGCACAAGCACTAAAATCGACTGCTTACATTGGAGAGATCCCTAGATGCTTCTCAGATAGATTCTTCAAGTGAACTGCTAGATTTGCAATTCTCTACCGGTTCCATAGGAATGACTGTACTGGCACGCGGAAATGCATCTGAAATGTGAAGAGACTTATTGTGCCAAGCTGCCTTCCCAGTGTCACTGTGTATTTGGTCTCCAAAAGTATCCCTATTATAAAAGTGGAACTGTGGCTTGTTCAACATGAAACCCCATACAGAAAATATTATAATAAAAACTTCTTGGAAAAAATGTTATACACTTTAGCTAGTATCAAGGTGTATTGTCTTTTTTATTACAACACTTCGTTTATTTTGTCTCCGCTCAGCGAATAAGACATCCTATTAAATGTATTCAACGTTTATGTTGTTTACGTATCGAGTATTTGTTTTAGAAGATGAATTTACTACACAAAAGAGACAATTTATTTCTAACAATTTCTTTATTTAAAGACAGAATTCCCTACACTCCATTTCAAAACCTAGTTTAGCTTTTTCTACGATATAAATTTTTAATACAACTTAAACCCGTACGAAAAAAAACCAAAGAATGATGTTTTAGCAAAGAACATGATTTTAAATATTAATAACTTATGGAGCAAAAATAAAGTCACGAGAGAAAATAATTTAAATATACATGAGAAGCACGTGTGGTTGCTGAAGTAATTAGTCACCTTATTTTATCTTTAAATAATGTTTTCTATTACCTGACTATCGAACATTACCTGCTGTCCCATCAATAAATGTTTTTTTCTTCTGTTTATAATCATTCAGACATAAATGCCCTGCGCATGGGAATAGTACCCTTAATAAATTTTAATTATTTTTGCAAAGGCTGCTGATTTATAATAAGCGATCAAATTATCCTGAAATCTAGAACACAGACCTCCGTATATATATATATATATATATATATATATATATATATATATATATATATATATATATATATATATATATAGTGTGGTCGCTAGAAAAGCGAGAAATTTGTCAAACCACGAATTATTATTATAAAGATTAATTTTACAAAGTGTTTCAAATACAAATGTTATATTATACTGAAGTACCAAACAACGATTTATTTTACAACACTCACACGGTACCAATTAAAAAATAGCAATCACGCATTTTGTTCATGATGTAAGTTAATCTTAACTTTCAAGTTTCCCGCTTTTCCAGCGATCAAGCTATATATATATATATATATATATATATATATATATATATATATATATATATATACTTGAAAGTTAAGTTTCCCGCTTTTCTAGCGATCAAGCTATATATATATATATATATATATATATATATATATATATATATATATATATATATATATATATATATAGCTTGATGTAAGTTAATCTTAACTTTCAAGTTTCCCGCTTTTCTAGCGATCAAGCTATATATATATATATATATATATATATATATATATATATATATATATATATATAGCTTGATCGCTAAAAAGCGGGAAACTTGAAAGTTAAGATTAGCTTACATCATGAACAAAATGAGTGATTGCTATTTTTTAATTGGTATATATATATATATATATATATATATATATATATATATATATACATCCTTATATATGTTTTCCCTGATGGTGATGGTAAGCCCAAAAGTGTTACAAGCCTCTGATAGTTTGTTCATTATCAACTGTGTGCGTTTGTGGATGTGAAACGTCTCACTAAACTTCATATAAACGTTTCTGAAAAGATTTTGATTTAGCGTTGATACTTTTAAAGCTAAATATTGTTCCTGATGTACAAAACTCAAACTTCCCCCCAATATCGCAGTTGCTTAAAACACGCACCAACATCACAGCGAAATATATAGATAATAATACGGGGGCAAGACTATCAATTGTTTCACGCCGCTTTCGTGTAAAATTGTATCAGACATGGATTCGTGAAAGTTAACTCAAGATTCCATATTATAGTGATAGTGTTAGTGCTGAAGCAACTAAAAAGAAAAAAAAAACTGGTAGGGTATTCTACTTTCGTTTGTATCTCCCAGAATGCCTAGCGTTTGATTTTGTCGAAAAGTTTTTTTGTCAAATCAACAAAAAATGTGTACCAAAAACTTGCTGCTCCATAGATTTTTCTAATAGCTATCGCGTTGAGAATAGCATGTCGAATGTGTCACGGCCAGATCGAAAATCACATAGATACTCTGGGATGAAAGAGTGAAAATTAATTTCAGCTAACGGTTTAACAAGATGTTTGCAGAAACTTTTCCCGCTGCATCAATCAAGCTAGTGTTTTTACCACACTTCCTTTATAAATTGGATGTTTACCCCTTTTCCTTTATAAATTGAGTTTTCTCAATGTTTCTTTATGAATTTGATTTTTCTCCTTTTCCTTTGTGAATTGGGTTTATTATTGCATCAGTCAAACTTTCAAGAATTCTTATTCCAAGAGCAAGAATGACTGTATAAACTATGTTCATTATGTTATCTCGTCCAAAAAGAAATAATTTTCCCATCAATGCTGTGATCAATCATCATCTCATTAACTTTTGAGAGAGACTATCAATAACTATATAATTTACTTCAGGCATGATATCAAAAAGATCGCAAAAATGTTATGTCCATGGTTCTATGATCCCCTCAGCGTTGTTGAAAAAGACCAAAACCAGATATGAATTTAACAACGTAATTACTATGTATGTAGTATAAACACAAGATGCTGGGCCCGGAAATCAACTGTTATTTTGTAACGCATATCTAAGGAGTTTTTGCGGTCATAATCTGTCTCGAAGTCTGCTAATATTTTGCCCCACACCTTGTTCTTTATTAGGGATGCCTTATACTCTACTTTTAATTTTGCGTATTCATACGCTTTTTGCGGTAATTTTAGCTGATCAATTAGAACGCAAACATATACCGTGAGTTTTTTTTCTCTTTCAAAAAGATTTGTGATGGTAAAATCACTTTCATCAAATCAGTCACTATGTTTGTTTATTTTAAGCAAATAATTCAAACACTTTGACTACAAATTTGTTAATTTAATCGTTCCGAAGTTCCGGAAAATGTGATATTACTATATGAGGTCCGAAGAGTTTCACGCGCTAACTTACTTTGCAAATGCAAGCCTGGCAAATTCTCTCTTCGTTGGATATATTTGTTTATTCAATTTTAAAATTATCTCTAAGATACATAATCACTGTCGTCGCCGTCGAGGTCATGAGTAACAGCGTGAGTGGAGTAAACACATTTTTATGTAAAATTCCGAATTTATTTATTTGTTTGTTTTCTATTGTTATTGTTAGTTTTAAAGCTATTTTGTATCGCTATCCTAGAGTGAGTTTTATTTTGTGAACACAGTTGTTTGCTATTTCCCGCCTACAGTTTAATAGATTTTGAGGTTCTTTAAAGTATAGGATAGAAAATTTTTCATGGAGGCATAATTTACATGGGTCGTCTAAATGTCTGCATGTGGTAGCTTGTCTTATTATTTTCCATTCGACTACCGGCGAATGTCCGCTTTCTTTGAGTTCCCATTATTTATTCGCTAGTGTTGTTTTTATACGGTGTTTTTTTATTTTTGAATGTGCTTTTGTGGTCATAGTATCGGGTTTTGAAATCTAAGGAAGTCATGCCTATGTAATATTTTTTGTTATTCGGGTTTTCTTTTGCAAATATTTTTGCTTGATAGACTACGCTTTTTGTTAGACATTTGTTTTGGACTGGGCAAAGTGTGCGGTGTCTACAATTGCATTTGTCTTGTTTGTTATTAGTATTTTTATTTATGTTATGGTTGTACTTGTCCGGGGTTGGTTTGTTATTATTATTGTTATTATTATTATTATCATTATTATTATTATTATTATTATTATTATTATTATTATTATTATTAATTTTGTTATTATTATTATTATTATTATTATTATTATTATTATTATTATTATTATTATTATTATTATTATTGTTATTTCTACTAGCGTTGTTTTTATTTCTGTCCTGGTGTCTACTTTTTTATTGTTTATTTTGTTGTTGTTTACATTGTTTTCATTTAGTATTTTGTTGGTATGTGCCTTAATTATCATCTCTAAATTTTCGCAACAATTGTAAGATAACTTCAAGGTATTTTTATTGAAGATTTTGTGTAAGGGGTTGGTTGCGGGAAAGTGTTTTTCAATAAGATCTAGAAATTTCTTGCCAAATTTTGTTTTTAACATTTGATTGTATGGGGCCGTATACCAAATTATAGTTCTTTTTCTTCTGTTTTTAATTTTATTATAGTTGTTTGTGTTTTGTTGTTTATATTTGATATCTATATTTTTGTATCCACTGTTTTTAGGGGTGTTTCGTAAATATTGGATGACCTGTTAAATGCATTTTCATCGCTTGAGTTATTACTGAGTCTACTTACGATCGAGTTAGGAATATGTTTTATAATATATATTATAATAATAATAATAACAAACCAACCCCGAACAAGTACAACCATACCATAAATAAAAATACTAATAACGAACAAGATAAATGCAATTGTAGACACCACACACTTTGCCCAGTCTAAACACTAACCTCATTTACAACTTGCATTTCCCATCCGGCTTCACTCTAATTTTCCGACTAATTGGTAGAGACCGAAGAGGTAATCTTTTTAACTTTGACACCAATTTTGACTCCTTAACATTTATTGTGCTAGTTTCAACTAAAAATAAAATGTTTGAGGCACGTCCAAGTAACCTACATCTAAGGTTTAAAGTGTGTAGACACCAAATTGGTGGAAGAATTTGGTAGAATCTCCAAAGGCCAACTCTTTCAACTTTGACATTTGGCAGCCAAATATTCGTCGTGGAACTTATATAAATGTTTGCTGCATGTCTATATAATCGTTATATAATATTTGAAATGTTTAGACCTCAAAAATTAGCTTAGTAGATTGCTAGAGATCTCAATGGTCAATTTCATTTAAATTTGACTCCTTGGTAGCTCAAATTTGTACATAACCGATCAAAAAGATTGCCGTATCTCTGAATGCCCTTTATGTAAAATTTCAGATGTGTGGACCAGAAATATATAAAGATCGCAAAGGTAATTTTTTATAAATTTAACCTCAATTTTTACCCGGTTTTAGGGCTCAAATACTATTGTAAAAAATTGATGCATGTTCAAGAAACTTACATTTAATATTTAAAGTGTTTAGACCCAAAATTGACGAAGGAGTTTGGTACAGTTTACGAAGCTCAAATCGTTTGAATTTAACCCCTTGATAACTAAATTTCTGGCGGAAAACAAACTAAAAAATGTTCCCAAATCTCAATAACCCTTGTGTCAAATTTCGCGTCTATACACCGCAAATTGACAGGGTAATTTGGTAGGGAAATGTGCACACAGAGACAAATATACAGACATTTTAACTCATATATATATATATATATATATATATATATATAAATATATATCTGTATGTGTGTGAGTGTGTTTATGTGTGTGTGTGTAGTGAGTTGAGATCTGTACAAAACAATTATATTACATAATCAGGGTAAGAGATATTTTATAAGGAGAAGATTATATACTTCGTACTATTTCTTTCTCTAAGAATTCTTCTATCCTAAGTGCTAAACTCTATTGGGGAAACATAAAAATTAACAACACCAGAACCAATTGATACCTATTTTCATTCTTCTATTTAGAAATCACTGAAGAGCACTTATATTTTGAAAATATAAATATATTTCAGATGTCTCAAATGATCTTCACAAAGATCCAACATTTCCTGTCTACATGCGTGTTCTTCACATCTTGGCTTCCTGACTAAAAGCACATCTGCTCACTTCCGTGACAAACCCAACTCGCTTCGACTGACAAAAGTTACCGACCTCTTGACCGCACATCTGTTATTTCATCATTCATAAAGCGCACGTATTTCCACGTTCGAGCTTTTCACGTATGCCTGCCCAAGGGTATTTTGTTCATTTAACCTAGCTAATCCATGCACACATCCTCAGCTAATACCCATTGCTACACTTTATTCTATAAACAATAAATAACTCCTAATACAAACTATTTTTACAATATGCGGGATACATCGATAAATAGATAGATAGACAGATAGATAGATAATAATTAATTAGACTTTTAACAATGATATATATTTGACTCAAATTTTTACATTTTACCATTTATTATTTTGGTTTTGAATAAAAATGAAATGTTTGATCCATGTCCAATTTACCTACATCTAAAATTGACAGCTTTTAGACCCAAAATTGGCGGAGTAATTTGGTAGAATCTGCAAAGGTCAACTTTTTCAACTTTGACATTTTGGCAGCCAAACTTTCGCCCCCAAACTGATTAAAATGCCTACCGCATGTCTGAATACCCGCTATGGATACATTTTTAATGTTTAGACCCATCATTGACTCAGTAGGTTGTTAAACACCGCAAAGTGAACTCTTTCTAAGTTTGCCCCTTAAAACCCTTTATAAAAAAATGTTCAAATGTCTAGACCAGAAATTGGCTGAGTAATTCAGACGAGACCGCAGAGGTAAAATGTGTTTTTTAACTTTGACTCCAATATTGGCCCCTTAACATTTATTTATTATTGGGGGGGGGAACTCGAATCAAATAAAAAGGTTTGGTCCATGTTCAAGTAACCTACATTTAAAATACCACATATTAACACCCAAAATTAGCGGAGAAGTGTGATCAAGTTTTCAAAGATGAAATCACTGAACAGAGTTATTTCTGGCCTATAACCGATTAAAATGTTTCAAATCTCGAGTTTCTAGACCGAAAATTGACAGAGTTATTAGGAGATAAATTCACACACATACATTTTCACTTGTATATATATATATATATATATATATATATATATATATATATATATATATATATATATATATATATATATGTATATATGGATATATCTGTAAAAATAAAACTAATTTATATCATCTGCTTAATATAGTAGCTGACATCGAACGATGTATCCTTGTCTTATCCAGACTTATTAATGTGTTTAATGTTAAAAATATTCTTTTGTTTATAGTGTTTGTCATTTTCTCCGAAATTTATATTGTATTTACGTCTTCGTATCTGTCTATGCACATATGTGTTTTATTATCATTTCTGCTTTTAAAATTTTGTCGTATGTTTTCACTCTAGAGTTCTTATGATGTTCAATTGTTAAATAAACAACAAATACACACAAGACCGATGATCCTTACACGAGAAAAATATATTTAAGCGTCTAAGTTAAATGCTAGATATGTTCAGTTGTTCTTGATGTTCGTCGATATATTTTGAGAATGAAGAAAAGAAAATATATTTAATTCACTTAAGATTCTTTTAAAAAAAAAAAAAAAATTCTTAGCAAGGAATGCGGCTTTAAACTAATTTGTATGTTCGTTCCAGTGTTAGGGCAATTGTTAAATTATAGGATCAATTACAATTTTAGTTTTTATAAGTACATTATTTTATTGAAATATATAATTAGTAAATGAGGAAATCTAAGAATTATTTTATTTTGTTGCAGTGTATAAGTTAATAACTGACGGCATATGTTGAGATTTTAAGACATTCTTTTATCTGTGTGTTTAATTCTCGTTGAAAATGCACTTGAATTCTTGCATATTCGTAAAAAAGTGCCCCGTATTTTAACAAGAAATGGTAAAAACATACCAATACTTCCTCGTTTATTTAAAACCTCATACGCATGTCCACACTGCTAATCATTGATCCCCTCCCTCAGGTCCTATTCATTATACTCTTGATTTTTGTTAATAATGAGAGAAAATAAATAAAACACGATGTATCTTCATCGCAGTTTAATTAGTGTACTTGTCAGCGAAAAAGTAATTAAAACTACAAGTTATAACCTTTCAAAAACGGAACAGTTCGAGATGAGGTTGGGGAAGTGTTTTTGTTTTTTTTGTTATGTATCGATGACCATATTAATGCGCAACTAGAGTAGCGGTTACTGCGAAATTGAAAACGTGACAAGGTAAATAGCTTAATAAATTAACTCCGACTTTCGAAAAAAAGACTTTTTTTTTAAAGTAATCTTTTTACCAGATGAAATACCATATTTGCACTTTAAAATACCAATTTTCTTGCTTACTGCTCCAGACCATGTGTTCAGAATATCATGGTCCTGAGAAGTCATTGCGCTGCATAATGCTTTTAACGCGCTTCGTAGGAATCTATATAATAATACAATAGCGGGTATGCTCATTTGTGTGTCACGATTGCATCCGGTTTGTTTAATTTTTATGTTCGTCTATTTCTTGTAATAAATAAGTTTACCAAGAATTCTTCACCAGTTTTTGTTTCGGTTCGACTATAACTGATAACACTTTAATCATCTATTTTTTCAAAATAATTATATCAAGAATTCTTCCTTAGTTTTGGTTTCGGTTTCAATTATTTCTGATGTAACTCAAGTTATATACATATACCTATATATATATATATATATATATATATATATATATATATATATATAAAACTACTTCATTTATACTTCATTTACTCACATTAAATTAATATACGAAAGTATACATTTATGCGTAAACTTTAAGTATTTACATCAAAAGTGCTGAATACGTAAGTAGATCTAGCAAGTAAATAAGTAGAGCTAGTTAGTAATTTATAAAATATATATGGCGAATATTCTTCGTTTCATCCATTCTAGGATTCTTCAGGCTTATGCGACATAAGCCTGAAGAATCCTAGAGTGGATGGAACCCAGAATATTAAGTGTAGCTTAATCGACATATGTTTTATAAATTACACCATATATATATATATATATATATATATATATATATATATATATATATATATATATATATATATATATAATTATTTTTTACTATAATAATTAAATATGTATATATATATATATATATATATATATATATATATATATATATATATATATATATATATAATAAATAATTTTTCGGTTTCGACGCTAATGATACCAAGTAATATGGATATATATATATATATATATATATATATATATATATTGGTTTATTTTTAAATCGCACGTTTATAACGTATAAAAATCAATAGAACATTAATTCTATTATACTACGAAATCTGCGAGAATTAAAATGTCATAATTAAGCTTACTTAACGACCGGGCTTTACCGGGAATCCTTGCTAGTTTATATAATTACTTTTGCAGTTTTAACCAAAAAGCTACAATACTATTAGAGTGTCTCCACTTACACTGAACATCTACAGAATGCTAACATCAATGTACTACGTATGAATGAGTCCCCTGTGGAATTTCCACAGGTCCCGCTAGTATAGATATTATTATTTTATTGGCAGAATATCATATGAAAACAGTTTTGTCAATTCAATAAATTTTTATTTCTTTGTACTTAGATATGCATATCGATGTAAATCTAAAATATTACATATTCACTCTTTAGATATATATATATACAAGAGGTAAAAATTGAGTCATAAAACTATACATATATATATATATATATATATATATATATATATATATATATATAGAGTGATTCACACATTAAGTTAAAGGGGACTCTTTACATATTCATTCTTTACAGTATAAAGTAATGCTGATTAAAATCGAACGATCATGATCGATTCTTAGCTGGACAGGAGAATACGTTTGTGATGCATTGTTTACCTTATTTGCTAATTTTAAAAGCTATTCTATTAATGTGTTACGAAAGTGAATAAAAAACTCAATTATCTATGAAAAAAGGTACATTTCGTGAGTATTGAAAGTGTGTGTGTAAGCTTTAAACTAATGTAGCGTAATAAATGCTTTGCATTTTTACTTGAATTCTCCGTTGACCGTTCACGGTAACAAACCTATATGTTATGAGATTTGCGAATAGTTTCCCGATAGTCTTCAAGTTGATATATAAACACAAAAATAATATCAAAAGTGTATATAAACAGTAAATTCATATCAGATAAACATCATTATTTTCAATTGAGATAAAATGACAATATTTGTTGATGGTGAATGGAGAGAGGTTGATCTTTTCATAATACGCGCAACACAAACTTACTTATTATTTTATATATATATATATATATATATATACATATATATATATATGCATATATACATATATATATATACATATTGAGAAATTATTTCCAGATATTATAAAACTAGAAAGTGTGTATGCCCATGGTTATTGATCTACGAATGATATGTCCATTAATACCAAATATTTGTGGTCATATTACAGTCATCATATAACTTTTTGATCGTGCAGGAAACAGCGTTATCGATTCCTTGTTTTTAACATACTGATTAGAATGTTTGCACGGTAAGTGGTTGGTTCTTAGTAGGATTGTGATGTATTGAAGTTAAAGTTTTCTTTTGAACTCCCGAATACCGTTACATGTTCGTGCAATGATCTCGGCACACGCAAAAAAAACGAAAAACGATTTTTCTCTTCCCGTTTCGATGTTCGTAGAACATCGATCTTTTTTCTTCTACATGACACAGGGATAAAACGGACGTTCAGACGACTCTGATTCAAGCCCCCCCAACCTTCTGCCAATTTAAGAAACGCCGGTTTTTTTATGCTCAAATTTGACCGTGTCTTAATTCGCGTATGTCACCCTTTCGATCCCTCAAGTCTGGTTTCGAGTTAGAGTGTAGGTGACTTCTTACAACCCTCGTTTCCATGACATTTGTTACAGGTTAGCTATATGTTAGGCATATGGGTGTCGCTTTGTTTTCTATAGGTCCATAAGAACAAAGGTTCGTCATATTTTTATTTTACTAAAAGTTTGTTTTCATCAAGTCTTGGAGATATCACTCCAAGTTCTTTGATAACACAGATGAAATAGCCGTCACGCGTCTGTCCCGCGCACTGTTTGTAATTCCTGAAAGCCCCTGGGAAAAAGGTCAGCTCAGCTTCTATGAAATTAAGGCAACACGATTACCATAAACTTGTTCTTGTTGCTGGCAGGCATAAAGTTGGTTTTTGAAGAATATCTATTTTGTCGCCTGTAAATGATGTGTTTGAAGAATATCTATTTTGTCGCCTGCAAATGATGTAGCAATTGTGACTGTGCATGATAGGGTGCATCCCGGCATGTGTTAAACATATTTGAAACTATTGCATGTTATGGAATTGCTATGCAATGAATTAACCTATCTACTGACGCTAATACTATATACGACACTTGGGTTTATGTACATATGTATGAATGTCTACAAACAAAGTAATTATAAGACACTGCAAATATGAGTTTAACGATTACCGCACGTATAATTATTTAGTCTGAATAATCGGATTTAGTGTACAATTGATAGACATGTGCATATAATTTCAATCGAGAATATTAAAACGTAAATCTCTCGTTCCCTCTCTCCCCTCTTTCTCTCTTTCTCTCTCTCTCTCTCTATATATATGTATGTATACTTATATATATATTTAAACAATGCACATTAAGAAGTGATATATATATTTATATATATATTATATATATATATATATTTATATATATTATATATCCGCAAAAACGTCCACAATATATATATATGTATATATATACATATATATATATATATGTATATATATGTATATATATAAAGATCGATGATAATAGACTTGATGTAAGCCTTCATTAGTTTGTACCTGACAAAGTAAGTTCTATTTAAACTGAAATAGTTTATTTTATAAGAGTAATTTGAATACATTTTAGATGAGAAAAAATCGATGAACAGCTTTCTATTAAGCACCTCACTCGACCATATTACGGCATTATATTTGTAAATTTACCAATCACTGTAAAAGTGAAAAATATAATCTATACATACACACACGCATATATATATATATATATATATATATATATATATATATATATATATATATATATATATAATGTTGTATAGTTCAGTTTCTTAGATGTAGATCCATTGAAACCTGCGTATTTTTTTACATAAAGCGCTCAATGTAGAACTAATTCGGCATATAGTATGTTTACCAAGTTTTCTCTGATTCTCTCCCCTCTGATCTTGAACATATGGTCCAATGGGGGAAGAAGTGGCTGGTTACTTTTAATGCATCTAAAACCAAGCTTTTATCTCTACGCCATCTACGCTCTGATGCCAGTCTGGCAGTGGTTGAAATGAATGGCCCCGGTCTTGGGGAAGCTTCATGTTTTGACAAGCTTCTGGGCTTGGCATTTACTCCTGACCTGAAATGTATATCAAATCCATTGTCAAGATCGCTGAAAAAAGCTCCAGGAGATATCTTTCAGTCCTGATGCAATTGCCCACATATATAAAATCTAGATACTGCCAATAACGGAGAACTGTTATCACATCTGGGCAGGAGCGGCAAGAAACAGCTTATCTTGTCTTGACCGAGTTCAACATAGACTTCGTAGCAGTGGAGGGGAGTGCTCTTTTCTTTTCCCTCTAAGCTCTTTCTCGTAGAAGTGACATTGCGAACCTGTCTCTGTTTTATCATTATTTTAATGGCAAATACTTAGCTGGTTTTCAATCTATGCCCCCCTCTCCAAACTTTCACGAAACACAGTCGTCTAACGAAAATCACTATCAATAATTTCCCAGAATCTTTATCTGGGCCTAAATCTAAATGCAGATTTCATGAATATAACTCCTTTCTTAGAACTGCTCGTATGTGGAACTCTCTTCCGATTGTTTCTTCCAAGCTTATTACAATCTTATTGTCTTCAAGTCCAACGTAAACAAGTTCTTGCTGAACCTTTCCCCTAAGTAATCTAATTTACAAAATTCCCTCTACTCTGCTCTAATCACATTGAGTAATGTATATACATTAACTCTTATTATTGAGTTGCCTTCGGGCTTTGGAAAATTGTGATTTCTGTGTAAAAAAAAACAACAAAAAACGCTTTATTACTTACACGTCGGTTGCTGCAAAAATAATGTCGTTTTATTACGTTCAAGTTAATAAATTCCTTAAGTCCAATCATTATAAACTTTATTAATCGTAATAAGATCCATTGGAATCCACACATATTTACACACGCGAAAAAAGTTTGTTTATCTCATTAGAATAGAAATTCGGAGTTCTAGAATCGATGACTTCATTGAAGGCGGATTCAGTATCATCTCGCTTTTGAAGCATTTTTCGTGCAGGAAGTTGCCCAGGTGCTTAAAAAGTGATAATCGGTGGCCGAGAGCTCCGATGGATATGGCGGAGAAGGCAGTGTCTCGTATCCTAATACCTTCCACTTCTTCAGGGTCAGTGTACCAACAGTCGAGCAGCGTTGCCATTGAGGAGAATTGGTCCATTCATATTGACCAACTCGGGCACATATTGTGCTTTACATTGATCTATACGCAGTAGTTCTTTGCCGTAATCGTTTCGCCCGGTTAAATAAGCTGTGATGAGTGAGTCTGGCTGCGACCAGTAAATAGTCTCCATAATCTTTTTTTATGCAAGCTAGGCTACAGACAGTGGTGTGAAGCTTTTCAGACATCCAACTATCAGCGCTTGTCGTAAAAGATCCATTCTTATCACACGTTACAAACCGCTCAAAAAATTACTCGGGATTTTTGCACTTAAAAAGCGAAGAAGACACATCTAAACGATGATTTTTTTGGATCATTGTTCAATTCATGGTGCACTTATTTCTCAAACTTTTTTACTCGTTTTTTTTTTATGACGAACGATGTTTAAGGAGTCGAGCTTGAGTTCAACAACAACTTCTCGTTTGCGTTTGCGAGGATCGACTTTCAAATGTGCGTTATCAACCGCAGTAGGGTTGCCGCGACCGTGTTCATCCATTCACTATTGCGAAATGTTTTGAACCACCATTTTGTCAGACGTTCATTTGTTGTTCCTGGTATAAAAGCACCACTGATATCACGAGCTGTCTCTGCAGCTTTTCGGTCAAGTTTGAACGGGAACCAAAATCGTGCAGATTTGGATTTTGTCCATGCTGTCGAAAAGCCTGCAAAAATGAATGAAGAGATTGAGAATGCGAAGTGTGCGCTTCGAAATAGTATATAAATTTATATATATATATATATATATATATATATATATATATATATATATATATCAATGAATTAATTCAGAAATTATACATAAAGTAACATATGTGAGAAAACGATATCTTTTGCATCAACCTTATATATGTGTAACTAAGAATGTTTGTATAATATTCATAGAAATGTGGAAAAAGATGTGTTTTGATGTGGTCCATTTACAATTTTTTAAGGTAAAAATCTTGCAATATAAAGTGTTTTACATGATTCACAGAAAATAGGAATCTGTTTTCTTTCAACTAAACGGAAATACAGGAAGGACGTGGCAAAGATGATATCACCCTTAAAAGGGCAATGTCTGATAAAAAATTAAGTTCATGCGATAAAATAACTTTAGTTTATGGCCAATTAAAAGAAAAACGGAGTGTCACGATTTGACACGAACGAGTTCAGATATTATTTTCGTCATTTTTTTAGTAAATTTTTGTTCGACGTTCAGATACATTATCAATCTTAAAAAAAGTTTAACTATGAATTTGCAAGCAAGCAAGTTAAGAGAATTATCGACCATGCCCTCACATGAACATACCTATGTATCTAATGCGTATGTATGTGTGTATTATGTGTGTACGTATGTATGCATATGTGTATGCATGTATGTATGTGTGTATGTATGTATGTATGTATGTATGCAAGGAATCAAATTTTAAAAAAAATTGCCGTGAGTGGTATTAGAATTTTATCCGTTTGTAAACTTTTTCGCGAATGTGCATGCGCGAATTGTTAACATAACACATTTTTATGTACCGAATAAGTAGGTTTGAAACGCCATTTTAAAGAACGTGTCCAGCTGCGCTTATGGTTATCGTACTTAACTTACTCTCTTTATGTTTTGTGTCGATCTCAGATAGAGTATTTTTTAGTTATAAGAAGTTAACTGTTTAGGAAAGAACACAATAGGCGTATGTCTTAGTTTCTGTATGAATGTAATTGTATTATTCATGCGTAATTAAAATTCGGACAACGCCGGCGGCCTGCTAGTTCATATATATATATATATATATATATATATATATATATATATATATATATATATATATATGCGTGGGTATGTATACATGCATGTATATATGCATATGTATATGCATATATGCATATGTTTTTGCATGTATATATATGTATACATACATGCATCGATGCATATATATATGCATGTATATATATATATATATATATATATATATATATATATGAGATCTAATGTCTATTCATCAGTCGTGTGTATGATTCTTATTTAATCAAGTGTTTACATCTAATGATTAAATATCTGTTTACTAATAATATTCAACTCCAAACATTTTAAAAATTCCTTTGTAAAATGAAAAAAAAAGTCTTAGTATTTTGTTATTTTTCTACAAGCTTTTCACAACTAGCAATATCTGAACTATGAGTACACTTCCATTTTTTGGGAAAGAGTTGGATTTGCACACGCAAAACATAATTAACTTAGGGTTTTATTAACATTTCTATTGAAATCTCTCACAAAAAAAAGAAAAAAAATACAAAACAAAACAATCATAACAACAACTCCAAAATTCAAGCAAACAAAGGCGTTAATTTAATTCGATCAAAGACAATTTACTGCAAAATGAGTTACAGCCGGTAATTAAATAAACATTATGTGTGTAGGTATGTGTGCGTAAGTATGTCAAAATATACACGTATAAAAATCTATGAATATAAATTTTCATACATATATATATATATACACATATTATATGCATATATATATATATGTGTGTGTGTGTGTGGGTGTATGTGTGTGTGACTACTTCATTTAATCACACACATTTATATACGAAAGTATAATTTTATGCATAAACGTTAATATACATATATATATATATATATACTGACATTATATTAATAATAAAAAAATATAGTCAAAACTTCGCCTACGTTTCAAATACGTCTGATCACTAGATATCCACGCTTCCCGCAAAAAAAAACACGCGCAGCGGAAGGATTGTACCTTAGGTAACGGGGATTTGTCCTGTAAGTGCCTGTCCATTGGCAGTTTAGAAAGGCCGCGGTGGAAACTCTGAAGCTGATTGGCTAACAAATAACTCAATAGAATATGCCTGTATAAAAACGCGAGACAAACACAACACTTCGCATAATCCTGATGAATTCTAACGTTGACGAAACGCGGAAGATTTTGTGTTGCTTAATAGCAATTTTTGTTTATTTTTACATGAAGATCACCACTTATCAAGGTCCAGAAGCCACTCCGGTATAAGGGTTATTGTGTGTACAGTAATCAATGGGATAGTATCGTAGTAATAGTTAGTATTGGAGATTTGAGAAAGTGTCATTACTTAAGGCGGTGGTTAATCAGGAATTTAATTGTGTTTAACTTGAAGACATCCTAGCTGCAAAGGGGAGGGAAACAGGCAAGCGGCAGAGAGTTCAACTGGTGTGCAGTTCAAAGAAAGAAGTTTTGTTCATGGAATCTATGTTTGGATTTAGGAAGGGATAAAAAGTGGGGAAAATTATTGGCAGTGGTTTCAACTAGTCGGTTGTTTTTCCTCAAAGATTCTGGAGGGGGACCAAAGAATAGAGCTCAAACGAGAACTTGCAATTGAAATAACGATAAAGAAGAGACAGGCTGGCAACGTCTCTTCTGTGGGGGAGAGGTTGAAGAGAAAAGAAAAGGGCATCCCCCACCAAGCCACGAAGTCTATGTTGCACTCTGTCAAGGCAGGATAGGCTGTTACAGCAGCTCCTGGCCAGATGTGGCAGCAGTACTCAATTCTTAAACCTACTTGGCTTTTATACAGATAGCAAGTTGCATCATTAGTGAGATATCTTCTTGAGCGGTAGAAGAAACCCGCCATTTTCCCAGCGACGTGTTCCATTTCAGATCAGGAGTAACGGTCAACCCCAGAAGCTTATCAGAAGATGGAGCCTCCCCTTGACGAGATCCATTCATTTTAATTGATGCCAGATGGGGATCAGAGCGTTTATGATGTAAGCTTGGTCTTAGATGAATTAAAAGTAACCAGCCACATCTTCCCTCACTGTACTAAGCGCTCAAGATGTGAGGATAGAGAATCAGAGAGAAGACTGTCATTTACGGCCATTGATGTGTAGCGATAGATAGTCGTGTCGTCAGCATAGATGTCAATGAATGATTGTAATATGTGTTTTGGGTGATCATTGATGTAGATCAAGACGAGAGTTGGGCCCAGGATGGACCCTTGAGGGACTCCAGCATTAATAATGTGTGCCTCTGATTTCTGCCCATCTACCATTACTGTTAAGAACCTATCAGAGAGAAATGATTTAATGATTGGGAAAACATTTCCAGTAATACCGTAGCTGGAAATCTTGTGAAGTAGGTCCTTATGCTCTACCTTATCGAAGGATTTCGATATGTCAAGATCAATTGCCCTGGAAAGGAAACTTTTGTCAAGAGATTCACTAATCCTGTGTGATATAACCGTTAGCACATCTGCTGTAGATCTTGCAGAGCGGAAACCATATTACATGTCACTAAGAAGGTTTTTTTTTCTGTTGAGGTGGTTGACTACTTCTTTATTTTATATGGATCCCAGTAACTTACTGATGACACACAGGAGACTTATTGGTCTCTACTGAGAGGGAGATAACTTATCACCTGACTTCTTGAATACAGGCCATACTGATGAGGTTTTCCAGGGTGTTGGAAAACACTTCCTCTTAAGGCAACGCTTCAACAGTTGTGTAAGTATGGGAGCAAGTTCTGGTAGAAGATTGTTAACACTATAATTGGGATGCCGTCAGGGCCAGTTGCTTTACTGGAATAAAGGTTCTTGATTAGCCTGGCGACATCACGCTCAGATATTTGTATGTTACCTAGCGTATTGTTTTATAGGAGGAAATACCGGGAGTTGATGGCCTTCATCGCATAGGTTAGAATTTACTACAAATTCTTGGAAAATATTTTGGCCCTGTCGGATGGTGACGAGATGACCTCTGGTCTATTGATAATGGTTGGGATAGAACGTACGCTTCTGTTCAGGATCCTGTTTGCTATTTGCAAAAACTAGTTGGAACCTAGCCGCTGCTCAGCTACTTTGGACTAAACGGATTAAGAATAAAGCTATTTTACATTTTTATTACTTTTTTACAGTGGTTGCTAGCGGTCCTGAAAGCAGGTTTAGTCTCAGTACATCTCTTACATTGGTACCTAAGGAAAAAGTGATTTCCTTGCGTGATTGCAGCAGCACATTCAGGGGAAAACCATAAATGGCTGTTAGCTTTTCGTTGGGAATTTTTAGATGGTATGAATTTGTCTATGCCTACAAGTAACCATTCGGTCGGGTCCGATGCTATAGAGGGCACATCCTTTTTAAACATGGAATGGAGAGGTAGATCAGATATGAATGTACAGAAGCCATCCCAGTCAGACATAGAGTATAGTATACAGTGCGGGGGAAAGGTACGTCTGTAGATTTATTATATTTCATTTTTATCTTAACTGATACAACGGAATGGTCGGAGGATTCCAGAGGAGATAGAACGGAACATGATCATTGCTCCGTGGACGTGGAGCGAAAAAAGTATAGACGGCTTGCGTACTGACCGCTAGTATCGGGCACACGGGTGGGCTCACGAACAATCTAAGTGAGGGCATAGGCAATGGCAAAATCATGACAGAACCTCCCCTCATCATTAGTCTTATTTGAGTGTCTAAGCCATTCCACATTATGGACATTGAAGTCACTACTAATGTGAATGTTAGCCGCGGGATGAGCAGAACGGGCATTGTCCTAGGCATTATCTACTCTCCATTAAAAAATTAACTACCCATGCGGGGTCGAAGAAATACCTGGATTAGGACCCAGGCGCGGGGCGAACCCCCTCAGAGCTGATGGCATCGTAGGTCTTACCAGGTCATCCGTCTAGGAGAAGGAAAACTCTGAAACTAAACCTAGGAGAGGGAGGCCTCTTCAGTCCTGGACAACAACCTTCCTAGAACTGGTGACTCAAACAAATCACCAGTTGGCAATCCTAAACTGCTTAAAGAGGAGATAGGCTATCACAGGGACTTGTCTGAATGACCCAGTGGTTGACCTTGTTTCCTGACTAGGGCAATGTACGCCGCTTTTCCCCGCTCCCGCCACATCCCATCCCCCTAAACTGGACACAGTGGAGTGCTTCAGTGGCATAAATGTCGGTGCAGTTGGACTGGGGTGGCTTTGCCTAAGGGATTGAGGGTACCGGGTTGACAGTTCCTGACTGCTGTTTCCGACTAATAGTACAAGAGTCCTAACTCTTTGGTAGAGCTTAGAGCGGCTGCTCCATCAAGAGTTGTAAAATATCGGGATGTTTGTAGTGCTATGTCGCGCATGGAAAGGGACCCTGCACTTATTCCCGGTGGGCTTCCTGAGGTCACAATCCTGTGGGTGAGGACAGCTGATGGTCTACTTGTATTGCATGTCTGGTATTCTGCACAACTACTTGTCCAGCACCCCCTCACTCACTAACCCTCACTGAAACTTTTAAATAAAATAAAATGAAATGACAGCTCAAGCAAAAGTTACGTTTAAACCACGAACAAACTCAAAGAAAACCAACCTGCCTCCTCCCTTGAGGCTAGCATTTACAAATATCCGCGGGCTTAGAACTAACTTAGATTATGTTGAGTCATTTCTCCTTGTAAACACCCCGGATATCTTAGCATTAAATGGAACTAACCTTCACTCCTATATTCCCACTAACCACTTTAACATGCCTGGTTATCTCCCACTCTACCGTAAGGAATCGGACAGACATATGCATGCACTTGGAGTCTATATTCGTAACACCCTCCCCCTGACTAGAGAAATAAAACAAGAATCAGAGGACCAGGCCTTTTTTTGTGCTTCAGACTAAATATGCAACACAATATTAGCTACTTGCATTTTCTCTACCGCTCTCCCTCAAACCAAGACTGTACCCTAATAAACAAAGTCTCACACAGCATAGATATAGCACTGTCCTTCGATACTAGCGCAACCAATACATATATTTGGTGGCTTCAATGTTCACCACAGTAACTGGCTAGGATTCTCTAATCACACAGACGTAGCTGGTAGCGTAACACATAGCTTCTCTATATCCCATTCCCTATCTCAGTTGGTTACATGTCCGACACGTTTCCCAGACCAGCAAGATCAACATGCCTCACTTCTTGATCTCTTTCTGACAACGGTTCCCAATGACTGTACAACAAATGCCCACAGCCCACTCGGGAATGCTGATCACGCTGTGATAATGGTAGAAATCAGCCTAAATTCTCGCCCTAAAACTGAAGACCCACTACTCAAAACCACGAGGTATTACAAAAAGGCTGATTCGGAAGCCATCAGGGAGCGCATTAGAGATGCCCCATGGAAAAATATATTTACTCTTCCAGTGGAACAGTGTGCAAATGAGGACACTGAATGGTTCAAACCTTCTTTTGAATCACATGTTCCCGCACGGAAATTCTATAGCAAGCCCCACTCTCCCCAATTGTTTACGTCTGCTTGTGCAGCTTCTATTTGTCAAAGGCAGCATGCGTTCCGAAGATTCAACCGACATAAGTCAAGCTCAAATAAACAGAAGTATATAGAAGCTAGAAATAATTGTAAGAGAGTAATAGACACAGCTAAGACAGATTACTCTGAAACCACCAGAAAACGCATCGAAGCACAGAAATTAGGAACCCGGGATTTTTGGACAATCTATAACAGCGTAGTAAATAATAGACAGCCAACTATTCCCCCACTATCAAACAATCATGAGGTTGCTTGCAGAGCAACTGACAAGGCTAATCTGCTTGGCAGTCGGTGTGCCTCAAACTCCACACTGAACTCGGTACACCACTCACTCCCTGATTTTCCTCTGCGAACAGACGCCACACTAGACGATTTGAAAATCACCCCTTCTTCGGTACATGCTATTAAAAAAAACCTAGACAACTCAAAAGCATGTGGACCAGATCTCATCCCGGCTGTGCTATAAAAAAATGCTCTGCCGAGGTTGCTCCAGTTCTGTCCAAACTTTAAAATAAATTCCTTAATGAATCTTGTTTTCCCGACTGCTGGAAAACCGGCTCTGTGGTACCAGTCTTCAAGAATTCTGGTGAAAGAACTAACCCACTAAATTATCGCCCCATTAGCCTCCTCCCGTTTTTCGCCGAAATATTTGAGTCCTTAGTTAATCAAGCCCTAGTACAGCACCTTACAGCTGCTAAACTCCTGACTGACAAACAATATGGATTCAGGCAAGCCCGTGCAACAGCAAATATCTTAACTGTAGTTTCTGATCGTATATACCGTTCATGGGATAAAACAGGGGGGGGGGTAGAGCGGTGGCCCTCGATATATCTAAGGCTTTATACAGGATATGACACGATGGTCTTCTAAGGGAAATTAGATCATATGGAATCACTGGAAGAATTCATAATGTAAAGTTACTCCTTCCTAAGTAATAGAATAATCAAAGTTGTCCTCAACGGTCGTACATCCAAACAATATGACATAAATGCGGGAGTACCTCAGGGGTCTATCCTTGGACCTCTATTATTTCTGATATTCATAAACGACCTCCCTGATAAAATTGTTTCGGAGATGGGTATATTTGCCGATGACACCACTCTCTATAAACGATATGAGGGGAAAACAAATGAACACATATCCAAGGAAATGGCAGAAACACTACAGGATGACCTCCAATCCGCAGTGGAATGGGGACAAAAATGGTTGGTCACATTCAATGCTGCTAAGACTAAGCTTGTTTCCTCCAATGACTACAAGAAACCTTCTCTACCACCAATAGCAATGACCAAGAACACATTACCTGAAAGTACTCCTTTTAAACTCCTCGGCCTAACTTTTACAGGGAATATGAACTAGAATAGATACATTGAAAGAATTGCCAAGGCTGCTGCAAGGAAGGTTGGTTCCCTCTACCGTGCTAGAAAACAACTTACGCCTGCCAGTATCCTATAGCTCTATAATGCAGCCATTCTCCCATGTATGGAGTACTGTTGTCACATCTGGGCTGGTGCATCTGCTGCTTGTCTCTTGCTCCTGGATAGGATTCAAAAGAGAGTGGCCAACCTGATAGGTCCTGAACTGTCATCTAGACCTCAGCCTCTGTCCAATCGACGAGATGTTGCATCCCTCTGCCTGTTCTACACATACTTTAATGGTGAATGTTCTGACGAACAGCAAACACTTGTACCTCCCCGACGTAACTACCCTGACAAACCCGACAAGCTACTAAGTCTCATCCCTTTACAGTAGAGATCCCTAGGTGCATATGCAGAAGTTCCAGTGTAATGGTAACAAACATCATTCTACTCATCTCCCTTCATAATGACCCCGCTAATTAAGTCCCTGATAGTAGCCCCTGCTTCAAAGTGGCACTGTGCCTTGTTTGGTGTGAAACTTAAATAAAAAAAAGGTAAGAGGGACTTATTTATTTAGTATAAGTCTTTTGCCCCATTCCCAGTTAAAGATAGTACTTAAAGATAGTTTCCCCTCCCATATTAATATGTGGACGTTTTGTTTTGTTTGTTGTTGTGCTTTCGATACCTGGAGGTAGAACCTTCGAGCTTCACCGCAAAATTAAGTTCCAATAAGGGAATTGTGAACTCGGCTTATGATTTCGGATTGGAGAATCTAATTGAAGGACAGGTTTAGAGTAGTAGCAGGCATATTTAACAAAAAGATTTTAAAAAAGAGATATACCAAAACAGAATAAGATGCTTCCAGTTTAAAGTCCAAACTGCAATAAAAAATACACAAAGAAATATATATATATATATATATATATATATATATATATATATATATATATATATATATATATATATATGAAACACAGGTGTTGGCAGCATTAACGCAAAAATTGATTAACATTTATGGATAAGAATTGTTTAACTTAACTTTGAAGATCCCGGCCGTCTCTTCCTGGGGTCATCTCTAAAAGAAGAAGAAGGGACCAGGGTTATTCCTGGTATATGAAGGGTATGGTGGGGTGGGTAACCGTAGGGAGTTAATGCATTCATTTATCTTGCTTTTTTTGAGCTTTACATAGATCGAGGGAGAACCTTCGAGCTTCACCTTAAAATTAAGTTGCAACAATAGAAATTGTGAAGACGGCTTGTGCTTTTTTTGGATTGGAGAATCTCATTTAAGGACTGGTTTAGAGTAATGCCAAGCATATCTGACAGAAAGATGTAAAAACAAGAGAAATAGCAAAACAGGATAAGTAAAGTTAAGAGTTTTCGAGTTTTAAGTCAAAACTGCTCTAAAACAAAACAAGCAAATATATATATATATATCCGTTCGACTGGACTGAATGAACTACAAATACCACTGCGGAAAAGAGGATACCCACTTCCACTAACACAGAAAGGTATTGAACTGGCTGGAAGAATTCCAATAGACCAACTAAGAATCCCAAAAATACACAACAAAGAACACATCTTTGCATACGTCTCTAAACACAACACAAACAACCTAGAACTATTCACACAGATAACAAAAAACCTCATCCTCCTCAATCAGAACAACATACTTAAAACAACAAAAAAAATAAAAAGCAAATGCCAACCCAAAAACTTAAAACACATCCTAACTTCCTCAAAACTCGTGCCACACACTACAAAAGGGGTTACAAAATGCAACAAACCGCGATGTGGAGTATGTGACATGATAATAGAAGGTAACACATACACATTCAAAAACCCAGCACAAGCATTCAAAATATAAAAAAAATCTAAATTGCACCTCAAGAAATGTAGATGTGCACTAAGATGTACAGCATGCGACAAATCCTTAATAGGCGCCACCAAAAATTTCAACAATAAAGTGGCCTTACATAAGATCAACATCAAAATTGCAGATAACAGACACCTCTATGTTTAAAACACGTACACACATGTAGTTGAAACAGCTTCAAAATAATGGTAATATCACAAACAGACAATTATGTTATTTACTTACACAGGAAATAAAAACTTTATCACACGATTCACTCCTGAACTGAACAGAGCCTAATATCAACACACAAAAACATGAAATTCAAGGCACACTCGCATGCACATTAATATACATATACACACCCACACATAAATCAGAACATACACATTAAAACACACACGCGCGCATACAACCACACACAGAAATAACACCCCTATCCCTAATACAAAACACTGAACAATACCAACCCTACTTTACCTCGAAACCAACAAAACTGGGAATTACCTAGAACCATAGTATAATATCTGTTCCAACACCTTGCCCCCCCTCAGTCAGCGGAGGAGAAATCTCCCATGACTGAGACAACTATAATCCCTTCTATTATCTCCCTCCAATACCTATACCCCTCCAATTGGCCCCTCCCCTCTGGGGAACGAGATCTTGTCCACAGTAGGAACCGATCCTGGGTCTGTCCATACCCACATGGGGAGACAAATAAGTAGAAATATTAAAAAATCTCCGATATATATTTTTAAATACACCCCTCTATCTAAACAAACATAATATAAAGAATACCCGAAAAGATTGACACGAAAAATCACAATACTAAAGTCTAAAGATCCAAAAAATAAATATTGTTTTTTCATTGATAATTATGTTTAGATCATTGTAATGTTTTTAAATAATTGAAATCGTTTTAACGCGTTTCAGACGTTCTATGAAGCGTCCTCTTCAGAAATTATTTTCAAAATGTGTTGGAGATATAAAAATAGCTTTTACTAGTTCATTTGATGTGTTTCCAAGGGGTTAAAACGTGTAAGTGTCTACCATTTATGTATATTTTTTAATATAATCACGTTGACACACCGGTTCTCGTCAGATCACGGAAGTTAAGCAACGTGATGCCTGGCTAATATCAGATGGGTGATCATTTGGGAATTCTGGGCGCTGTATGTTCTCTCCGCTTATCTCGGCATTGTTTCCAGTCATCTTGTACCTCAACTTGCCACTGGTATGCAACAATGTTGACTCAGGAGGGGCGTGGTTGGAGATTGCACAACTCTTGCAACACAAATTTCACGCGCAGGCCCCCTTACAGTGGGTATCCATAGTCTGTAAAGACTGAAGGAAGCCTTTTTTTATATGTGTATTTTGAAATACATATATATATATATATATATATATATATATATATATATATATATATATGTGTGTATGTGTGTATGTATGTATATATGTATATATGCACATTCCAACCTTTGTATAAAATGAGCTATGTGTGGAAGATCCTTCGATTATGACTCCAATACTGCTGGACTTACTTTTTACAATTAAACAAAAATGTACGTTATGATACGTTTTGCTGACAAATACTTCCGATACTATAATAAAAAATTAAATAAGCAAATAAATCTAGTTAAACAGGGAAATCTGGGTTTGAGCAGAGTAAACACGTTATGTCATCACAAGAATGTTTTAGTGTATATATATATATATATATATATATATATATATATATATATATATATATATATATAATGCTGCTGTGTGTATGAAAAGTTTTATGTACTCTGTAAAAAATCAAATGTGTTTCATGCTTATGATTTTGCAAATTATTATAAAGGATTCAGTTTAATTCTTTTTATTTTCTCGATTTTTCCGCCAAGAATATCTCTCTAACTTTTTCTCATATCAAGATAAAAATATGTGTATTTGATGAGCTTTGAGAGAATTTCTTCAACTCAAGAAAGCATGCATAAAACGCACTGAATAAGAATATGAATGTATACTTGAGTATGAAATATGTACATTTTTAAATTTTTTAATAAGAACTACATATATATATATATATATATATATATATATATATATATATATATATATATAGGTTGTTCTTATACATTCATATTCTTATTCAGTGCGTTTTATGATTATATACATATACATATATATATTTATATATATACATATATATGCGTGAGTATGTATACACACATGTGTATATGCATATGTATATACATATATGCATATGTTTTTGCATGCATATATATATATGTATACATACATGCATCGATGCATATGTATATGCATATATGCACTGAATAAGTATATGAATGTATACTTGAGTAGGAAATATATACATTTTTAAATTTTTGAATAAGCACTACACACACACACATATAACTGAAATACTCCAAGATGGGAAAACTAAAGTATATTATCAATATTGAAGGACTATCCACTATATAAGATCTATCCACTTATTTTGTGCTGCATTTTTAAAATTAAATATGTGTTAACTCTTTTTCAAAATGTTTTTAACATGTTTTAACTACTTGTGCTTGAAAAAGTTATTCTTGTATTCTTTACACGTTGTCACCTTACTCTAATATCAACAGCTGAAATGATTGCAAACTAACGTCACATTTTTTTTAGATTTACATATTTCTCTATTTTGCATTGATATTGTGTTTCTATCCGCCATCATATGATACTGTCAATTTAATCAAGATGAGTATTTTCCTTGTCTAGCCGTTGCCCCTTTTCCTTAATTTTTTTGGGTTACTATCAAATCATCCTCGAGTCTAAGAATATTTTCGCTAGGTACTAGTAATGGGCAGGTTAAACAGTATGGGGCAATAAATTAGTCGCCCTTAAGAAAGGAAACTACAACTCTATTTTGTAACTTTTATTAAACAATTAACCCAGGTAAGTTGAGTGTGTAGACGAACTAGCATATATTCAATGTAGCTTCCATCAACCTCAACCACGAATTCGCATTAGTCCAGAACTGGGGGGGGTGCATTTTCCACGAGCGTCAGCTGGAACTCGCCGAATACTCAGCGGGTGGCTGCAATCAGGTTGGCTTTGCTGTTGTGGGAGATCTAGTTGGTGATCTTGTCTACGCCTGACCGACGAAGTAGTCCAGGATTTTCAGGTTGGGGGAGGAGAGAAGCACGGTAGACGGTTACAAAGCCGAAACGATCCTTCTGAAGCCAAGCCTGTGTTTCTTTGGACTAGTTGACCGGCTCGTAGTCTTGAGGCTTCTCTCCCTCGGAGACTCCTTTTAGATCATCTTCCTTCCGTTGAACAGATGAGGTACACATTTATAATAATCTATTGATTATAGAGGTGAACAAACGAAAGAGTATATAATGAACAGTTCTTTTTAAACACTGATTAGGCGAATACAGTCAAGAATTTGGGCATGGCCTTTAGAGAAAGTTCAAGATATAACATCACAGAAGACAACACGTTACCTTTTGAAAAGACCGACGCACACAAAGGCTTACATTCCAATTATATAGACGTTAATCTCCAGCAGGAGATGAAAATGATGGGAATTTGATGCCTAACAGAATTAATTCATTGTTTTGTGTTCCTCTCTGATTCCTCGCTTCCAAAATGAATGAACGCTAGTTCCTCCTCTCTTACTCTCTTTAAAACTCTAGCTTAACTTAACTGTGTATATTGATTCTGTATTGCTTCGTGACGCTAGAACGCGGCCAACGTAGCTGATTTGCACGTGGACATTGTTTTATAGTTATATCTACTATAATTTACAATTCACTACATTTCTTGAATCACATCTAAATAATAATATGCATTCATTTAAGCATTTGATAACAACGCTCGATTCTAGCATTCCTCTTTCAACAATTTATTATCGATCCTTATTACATCATTTTTGTATTACTTCATTTTTTATTACATCATTTTTTATTACTTCCTTTTTATTACTTCATTTTTTATTACTTCCTTTTTTATTACTTCATTTTTTATTACATTTTTTATTACTTAATTTTTTATTACTTCATTTTTTATTACTTCATTTTTGTATTACTTTTTTTTTGTATTACTTCATTTTTTATTACTTCATTTTTTATTACTTCATTTTTTATTACATTTTTTATTACTTCATTATTTTTTACTTCATTTTTTATTACTTCATTTTTTATTACTTCATTTTTTATTACATTTTTTATTACTTCATTTTTTATTACTTCATTTTTTATTACTTCATTTTTTATTACATCATTTTTTATTACTTCCTTTTTATTACTTCATTTTTTATTACTTCCTTTTTTATTACTTCATTTTTTATTACTTCATTTTTTATTACTTCATTTTTTATTACTTCATTTTTTATTACTTCATTTTTGTATTACTTTTTTTTTGTATTACTTCATTTTGTATTACTTCATTTTTTATTACTTCATTTTTTATTACATTTTTTATTACTTCATTTTTTTTACTTCATTTTTTATTACTTCATTTTTTATTACTTCATTTTTTATTACATTTTTTATTACTTCATGTTTTATTACTTCATTTTTTATTACTTCATTTTTTATTACTTCATTTTTTATTACTTCATTTTTTATTACTTCATTTTTGTATTACTTCATTTATGTATTACTTCATTTTTTATTGCTTCATTTTTTATTACTTCATTTTTTATTACTTCATTTTTGATTACTTAATTTTTTTATTACATCATTTTTTATTACTTCATTTTTTATTACTTCATTTTTTTATTACTTCATTTCTTATAACATCAATTTTTATTACATCATTTTTTATCACATCATTTTTTATTACATCATTTTTATTACTTCATGTTTTATTACTTCATTTTTTATGACTTCATTTTTTATTACTTCATTTTTTATTACTTCATTTTTTATTACTTCATTTTTTATTACTTAATTTCTTATCACATCATTTTTTAATACATCATTTTTTATCACACCATTTTTTATTACATCATTTTTTATTACTTCATTTTTTATTACTTCATTTTGTATTACTTCATTTTTTATTACATCATTTTTTATTACTTCATTTTTTATTACTTCATTTTTTATTACTTCATTTTTGATTACTTCATTTTTTTATTACTTCATTTCTTATCACATCATTTTTTATTACATCATTTTTTATTACTTGATTTTTTATTACTTCATTTTTTTTACTTCATTTTTTATTACTTCATTTTTTTATTACTTCATTTCTTATCACATCATTTTTTATTACATCATTTTTTACTACTTCATTTTTTATTACTTCATTTTTTATTACTTCATTTTTTATTACTTCATTTTTTTATTACTTCATTTCTTATCACATCATTTTTTATTACTTCATTTTTTATTACTTCATTTTTTTATTACTTCATTTTTTATTACTTCATTTTTTTATTACTTCATTTCTTATCACATCATTTTTTATTACATCATTTTTTATTACTTCATTTTTTATTACTTCATTTTGTATTACTTCATTTTTTATTACTTAATTTTTTATTACTTCATTTCTTATCACATCATTGTTTATTACATCATTTTCTATCACATAATTTTTTTATTACTTAATTTTTTATTACATCATTTTGTATTACTTCATTTTTTATTACTTCATTTTTTATTACTTCATTTTTTATTACTTCATTTCTTATCACATCATTGTTTATTACATCATTTTCTATCACATAATTTTTTATTACTTAATTTTTTATTACATCATTTTGTATTACTTCATTTTTTATTACTTCATTTTTTATTACTTCATTTCTTATCACATCATTTTTTATCACATCATTTTTTATTACTTCATTTTTTATTAATTCATTTTTTTATTACTTCATTTTTTATCACATCATTTTTTTATTACTTCATTTTAGTATTACTTCATTTTTTATTACTTCATTTTTTATTACTTCATTTTTTTATTACTTCATTTCTTATCACATCATTTTTTATTACATCATTTTTTATTACTTCATTTTTTATTACTTCATTTTTGTATTACTTCATTTTTTATTACTTAATTTTTTATTACTTCATTTCTTATCACATCATTTTTTATCACATCATTTTTTATCACATCATTTTTTATTACATCATTTTTTATTACATCATTTTTTATTACATCATTTTTTATTACTTCATTTTTTATTACTTCATTTTTTATTACATCATATTTTTATTATTTCATTTTTTATCACATCATTTTTTATCACATGATTTTTTATTACATCATTCTTTATTACATCATTTTTTATTACTTCATTTTTTATTACTTCATTTTTTATTACATCATTTTTGATTACTTCATTTTAAATTACATCATTTTTTATTACTTCATTTTTTATCACATCATTTTTTATTACATCATTTTTTATTACATCATTTTTGATTACTTCATTTTTTATTACATCATTTTTTTATTACTTCATTTTTTATCACATCATTTTTTTATTACTTCATTTTTTATCACATCATTTTTTATCACATGATTTTTTATTACATCATTCTTTATTACATCATTTTTTATTACTTCATTTTTTATTACTTCATTTTTTATTACTTCATTTTAAATTACATCATTTTTTATTACATCATTTTTTATTACATCATTTTTGATTACTTAATTTTTTATCACATCATTTTGTATTACATCATTTTTTATTACATCATTTTTTATTACTTCATTTTTTATTACTTCATTTTTTATTACTTCATTTTTTATTACTTCATTTTTGTATTAATTCATTTTTGTATTACTTCATTTTTTATTGCTTCATTTTTTATTACTTCATTTTTTATTACTTCATTTTTGATTACTTAATTTTTTTATTACATCATTTTTTATTACTTCATTTTTTATTACTTCATTTTTTTATTACTTCATTTCTTATAACATCAATTTTTATTACATCATTTTTTATCACATCATTTTTTATTACATCATTTTTATTACTTCATTTTTGTATTACTTCATTTTTTATGACTTCATTTTTTATTACTTCATTTTTTATTACTTCATTTTTTATTACTTCATTTTTTATTACTTAATTTCTTATCACATCATTTTTTAATACATCATTTTTTATCACACCATTTTTTATTACATCATTTTTTATTACTTCATTTTTTATTACTTCATTTTGTATTACTTCATTTTTTATTACATCATTTTTTATTACTTCATTTTTTATTACTTCATTTTTTATTACTTCATTTTTGATTACTTCATTTTTTTATTACTTCATTTTTTATTACTTCATTTTTTATTACTTAATTTCTTATCACATCATTTTTTAATACATCATTTTTTATCACACCATTTTTTATTACATCATTTTTTATCACATCATTTTTTATTACATCATTTTTTATTACTTCATTTTTTATTCCTTCATTTTTTTTACTTCATTTTTTATTACTTCATTTTTTATTACTTCATTTCTTATCACATCATTTTTTATTACATCATTTTTTATTACTTCATTTTTTATTACTTCATTTTTTATTACTTCATTTTTTATTACTTCATTTTTTTATTACTTCATTTCTTATCACATCATTTTTTATTACTTCATTTTTTATTACTTCATTTTTTTATTACTTCATTTTTTATTACTTCATTTTTTTATTACTTCATTTCTTATCACATCATTTTTTATTACATCATTTTTTATTACTTCATTTTTTATTACTTCATTTTGTATTACTTCATTTTTTATTACTTCATTTTTTATTACTTCATTTCTTATCACATCATTGTTTATTACATCATTTTCTATCACATAATTTTTTATTACTTAATTTTTTATTACATCATTTTGTATTACTTCATTTTTTATTACTTCATTTTTTATTACTTCATTTTTTATTACTTCATTTCTTATCACATCATTGTTTATTACATCATTTTCTATCACATAATTTTTTATTACTTCATTTTTTATTACATCATTTTGTATTACTTCATTTTTCATTACTTCATTTTTTATTACTTCATTTCTTATCACATCATTTTTTATCACATCATTTTTTATTACTTCATTTTTTATTACTTCATTTTTTTATTACTTCATTTTTTATCACATCATTTTTTTATTACTTCATTTTTGTATTACTTCATTTTTTATTACTTCATTTTTTATTACTTCATTTTTTTATTACTTCATTTCTTATCACATCATTTTTTATTACATCATTTTCTATTACTTCATTTTTTATTACTTCATTTTTGTATTACTTCATTTTTTATTACTTAATTTTTTATTACTTCATTTCTTATCACATCATTTTTATCACATCATTTTTTATCACATCATTTTTTATTACATCATTTTTTATTACATCATTTTGTATTACATCATTTTTTATTACTTCATTTTTTATTACTTTATTTTTTATTACATCATTTTTTTATTACTTCATTTTTTATCACATCATTTTTTATCACATGATTTTTTATTACATCATTCTTTATTACATCATTTTTTATTACTTCATTTTTTATTACTTCATTTTTTATTACATCATTTTTGATTACTTCATTTTAAATTACATCATTTTTTATTACTTCATTTTTTATCACATCATTTTTTTATTACTTCATTTTTGTATTACTTCATTTTTTATTACTTCATTTTTTATTACTTGATTTTTTTTATTACTTCATTTTTTATCACATCATTTTTTATCACATCATTTTTTATCACATCATTTTTTATTACATCATTTTTTATTACATCATTTTTTTATTACATCATTTTTTATTACTTCATTTTTTATTACTTCATTTTTTATTACATCATTTTTTTATTACTTCATTTTTTATCACATCATTTTTTATTACATCATTCTTTATTACATCATTTTTTATTACTTCATTTTTGTATTACTTCATTTTTTATTACATCATTTTTTATTACATCATTTTTTATTACTTCATTTTTATTACATCATTTTTTATTACTTCATTTTTTATCACATCATTTTTTATCACATCATTTTTTATCACATCATTTTTTATTACATCATATTTTATTACTTCATTTTTTATTACTTCATTTTTTATTACTTCATTTTTTATTACATCATTTTTTATTACTTCATTTTTATTACATCATTTTTTATCACATCATTTTTATTACTTCATTTTTTATCACATCATTTTTTATTACTTCATTTTTTATTACTTCATTTTTTATTACTTCATTTTGTATTACTTCATTTTTTATTACATCATTTTTTATTACATCATTTTTTATTACTTCATTTTTTATTACTTCATTTTTTATTACTTCAATTTTTATTACTTCATTTCTTATCACATCATTTTTATCACATCATTTTTTATTACTTCATTTTTTATTACTTCATTTTTTTATTACTTCATTTCTTATCACATCATTTTTTATCACATCATTGTTTATTACATCATTTTTTATTACTTCATTTATTTATTATTATCACCTTTTTTATTATTATTATTATTTATTATTATCACATCATTTTTTATCACATCATTTTTTATCACATCATTTTTTATTACTTCATTTTGTATTTCATCATTTTTTATTACATCATTTTTTATTACTTCATTTTTTAGTACATCATTTTTTATTACATTATTTTTTTATTACTTCATTTTTTATCACATCATTTTTTATCAACTCATTTTTTATTACGTCATTCTTTATTACATCATTTTTGTTACATCATTTTTTTTATTACTTCCTTTTTTATTACATCATTTTTATTACATCATTTTTTATCACACCATTTTTTATTACATCATTTTTTATTACTTCCTTTTTTTATTACTTCATTTTTTATTACATCATTTTTATCACATCATTTTTTATTTAATCATTCTTTATTACATCATTTTTATTACATCATTTTTTATTACTTCATTTTTTATTACTTCATTTTTTATCACATAATTTTTTATCACATCATTTTTTATTACATCATTTTTTATTACTTCATTTTTTTATTACTTCATTTTTTATTACTTCATTTTTCATTACTTCATTTTTTATTACTTCATTTTTTATTACATCATTTTTTATTACTTCATTTTTTATTACTTCATTTCTTATCACATCATTTTTATCACATCATTTTTTATTAGATCATATTTTATTACTTCATTTTTTATTACTTCATTTTTTATAACTTCATTTTTTATTACTTCATTTTTTATTACTTCATTTTTATTACTTCATTTTTTATTACCTCATTTTTTATTACTTCATTTTTTTATTACTTCATTTCTCATCACATCATTTTTTATTACTTCATTTTTTATTACTTCATTTTTTATTACTTCATTTTTTATTACTTCATTTTTTATTACTTCATTTTTCATTACTTAATTTTTTTATTACTTCATTTCTTATCACATCATTTTTTATTACTTCATTTTTGTATTACTTCATTTTTTATCACATCATTTTTTATTACATCATTTTTTATTACATCATTTTGTATTACTTCATTTTTTATTACTTCATTGTTTATTACTTCATTTTTGTATTACTTCATTTTTATCACATCATTTTTTATTACTTCATTTTTTATTACATCATTTTTTATTACATCATTTTTTATTACTTCATTTTTTATTACTTCATTTTTTATCACATCATTCTTTATCACATCATTTTTTATTACATCATTTTTTATTACTTCATTTTTGTATTACTTCATTTTTGATTACTTCATTTTTGTATTACTTCATTTTTTATCACATCATTTTTATTACATCATTTTTTATTACTTCATTCTTTATTACTTCATTTTTTATAACTTCATTTTTTATCACATCATTTTTATTACATCATTTTTTATCACATCATTTTTTATCACATCATTTTTTGTTACATCATTTCTTATTACTTCATTTTTTATTACTTCATGTTTTATTACTTCATTTTTTATTACTTAATTTTTGATTACTTCATTTGTTATTATTGCATTTTTTATTACTTCATTTCTTATCACATCATTTTTTATTACTTCATTTTTGTATTACTTCATTTTTTATCACATCATTTTTTATTACATCATTTTTTATTACATCATTTTGTATTACTTCATTTTTTATTACATCATTTTTGGTTACTTCATTTTTGTATTACTTCATTTTTGTATTACTTCATTTTTGTATTACTTCATTTTTGTATTACTTCATTTTTGTATTACTTCATTTTTGTATTACTTCATTTTTGTATTACTTCATTTTTAATCACATCATTTTTTATTACTTCATTTTTTATTACTTCATTTTTCTTACTTCATTTTTTATCACATCATTTTTTATTACATCATTTTTTATTACATCGTTTTTTATCACATCATTTTTTATCACATCATGTTTTATTACATCATTTTTTATTACTTAATTTTTGTATTACTTCATTTTTTTATTACTTCATTTTTTATTACTTCATTTTTTATTACTTAATTTTTTATTACTTCATTTTTTATTACTTCATTTTTTTATTACTTCATTTCTTATCACATCATTTTTTATTACTTCATTTTTGTATTACTTCATTTTTTATCACATCATTTTTTATTACATCATTTTTTATTACATCATTTTGTATTACTTCATTTTTTATTACTTCATTTCTTATTACTTCATTTTTGTATTACTTCATTTTTTATGACATCATTTTTTATTACTTCATTTTTTATTACATCATTTTTTATTACTTCATTTTTTATCACATCATTTTTTATTACATCATTTTTTATTACATCGTTTTTTATCACATCATTTTTTATCACATCATGTTTTATTACATCATTTTTTATTACTTAATTTTTGTATTACTTCATTTTTTTATTACTTCATTTTTTATTACTTCATTTTTTATTACTTAATTTTTTATTACTTCATTTTTTATTACTTCATTTTTTTATTACTTCATTTCTTATCACATCATTTTTTATTACTTCATTTTTGTATTACTTCATTTTTTATCACATCATTTTTTATTACATCATTTTTTATTACATCATTTTGTATTACTTCATTTTTTATTACTTCATTTCTTATTACTTCATTTTTGTATTACTTCATTTTTTATGACATCATTTTTTATTACTTCATTTTTTATTACATCATTTTTTATTACTTCATTTTTTATTACTTCATTGTTATTACTTAATTTTTGTATTACATCATTTTTTATCACATCATTTTTTATTACATCATTTTTTATTACATCATTTTTTATTACTTCATTTTTATTACATCATTTTTTATTACTTCATTTTTGTATTACTTCATTTTTGTATTACTTCATTTTTGTATTACACCATTTTTTATCACATCATTTTTTATTACATCATTTTTTTTACTTCATTTTTTATTACTTCATTTTTTATTACTTCATTTTTTATTACTTCATTTTTTATTACTTCATTTTTTATTACTTCATTTTTTATTACATCATTTTTTTATTACTTCATTTCTTATCACACCATTTTTTATCACATCATTTTTTATTACATCATTTTTATTACTTCATTTTTTATTACTTCATTTTTTATTACTTCATTTTTTATTACATCATTTTTTATTACTTCATTTTTTATTACTTCATGTTTTATTACTTCATTTTTTTATTACTTCATTTCTGATCACATCATTTTTTATTACGACATTTTTTTATTACATCATTTTTTATTACTTCATTTTTTATTACATCATTTTTTATTACTTCATTTTTGTATTACTTCATTTTTGTATTACTTCATTTTTGTATTACTTCATTTTTGTATTACTTCATTTTTTATTACTTCATTTTTGTATTACTTCATTTTTTATTACATCATTTTTTATTACTTCATTTTTGTATTACTTCATTTTTGTATTACTTCATTTTTGTATTACTTCATTTTTTATTACTTCATTTTTGTATTACTTCATTTTTTATTAAATTATTTCTCTTATAATCGCATTTACCCCCTTCAATATATAACGCTTTTCCATCTTCAATCCCACACAACACTATGCTTGTCAAATCAGAAGATGTGGCATACGACACATCAACTTCCGGTCATCTTTCAGATATATTCCCGTACAAACTCCACCGGTCACCAAGATTGACAGGTTTGGAAAATCTGTCCAAATGTCTTGTCCACACAATTCCAGCTAGATGAACAATTTTATAGACAGACAGACAGGCAGACAGACAAATAGATAGATAGACAGATAGATAGAGAGAGATAGATTGATAGAGAAACTGTTAACCCTGCTATTATCTAACAATGTCTCTTCCGACCCAGGTGTTTTACTGACCAATTTCGCATTGCTAGGAGTTCTATGTTAATTTTAAGTTCTTTACAATTCTTTCGGGAGTCAGAGGCATTTGAAAAAGCAATAGTTGGTTCTGAAATAAGGCAGGGTTTAGTTTGAAATTACTGAGTCTGATTTAAGCACAATTGAATTTTATTACTCTTCGGCATTTTAAACTTGAGATACTGATACTTTTAAACATCAATAGTTGATTTTCTACAGTGCAATGTTGTCTGCAATATATTGTGGATTATTTACAGCGCGCAAGCAAAAAAAAGCTTCCATCAAACACATTTTATGAAGTATTTTAATAGAACATATTTTTAGTTTATATTTAACTTTTACATATTTAAATTTATTTTAAAAGTATAGGCGATTCCACCGATTTCCAAGACAGTAAATGTATGAGAAGATGAAACATTTGTTGATTTTCATTCGATACTGGACAACACCGGGGTTCTCTGCAAGTATAGGATAATATATATATATATATATATATATATATATATATATATATATATATATATATATATATAGTAAAATTTAAACAGAAATAAGACAACAATACTTACTATTGATATAACAAACTATATAAAGTTTAGTTTTAAAAAAGTAGGTTAACGTTTCGCCTGAACAAGAATAAATGCCTATATAATTCATCAAAATGATAGCATCTTGATATATTATTTATACATTGGGTAAAATTAATGAATTATAAAATAAAGAAAATAAAAAATCTTTTGCAGCATTAAAAATGTAATACATCCCTTGAACGTAACTGTTGAAAGTTCAATAATAAAAGCCGTAACGGAACAGCGAGAAGCAACATTTACTTTAAATAATGTTATAATAATTATTGCCGCCATAAATGAAAAAAACCAGCAATATATTTATGTAGTTCTGTAATACTAAGCTGAATTCATGTTTAATATACGGTATCTACCTAGTATTTAGGATAGATAAGATTAGAAACTACATAACTTAACCTTATAGAAAGCTTGAATAATTGTATTTATAGTATTTATTTAGTATGTATCTATCGTAAAGATGCTACGTATTGGGGCATAAGTAATTAATAATAATTATTATTAATAAAGAAAAAAAAACATTGTAAAATGAATAATTATTAATAAGTGATGGGGTCAACTCAAGAGGGTTCTTTTACGTATTCCAAAATGTGCTAAGAGAGAATTAGAATGGAAGACATTGTTATGATCATCAATACTTTTTTCTAATGCTCTCTATAATCCAGACTTTCCATCGTTGATTTCATTTTATTCCTGGAGTTTTTGGAACGGTACAACAAATGCACTACAGTCAGAGCAGATTAATTAGTAGGGAATAAGTGTTACATATGTGAAGTATCAATATAATGACCATACGATCAACGAAGATATCTCATATCTGATGCAATTCTCCATCTATATAAAAGCCAAGTACGTCCAAGGATTGAATATGGCTGCCATATCTGGGCAGGAGCTGCTAAAAACGGTCTATCCTGCCTTGACAGAGTGCAAAATAGACTTCGTGGCTTAGTGGGGGATGCCCTTTTCTCTACCCTGCAACCTCTCTCCCACAGAAGAGATGTTGCGAGCCTATCCTTGTTTTATCGTTATTTCCATGGCAAGTGCTCATCTCAACTCTAATCTCTGGTCCCCCTCGCCAACCTTTCACGAAAAACACCCGTCTAGCTGAATCCACTGTGGAAAATTTCCCCCACTCTTTATCTGTGCCTAAATCCAAACGGGGATTCCATGAACAACTTCTTTCTTAGAACTGCACGCTAGTGGAACTCTGTTCCGTCTGCCTGCTTCCCACCTGACTACAACTTGGGTGTCTTCAAGTCCAACGTTAACAAATTCCTAATGAACCGCCCCCTTAAGTAAAAACTTCATCAAATCTCCACACTAACGTACTGTACTTGCAAGGACCCTTATCCCTGAGTGGCTTCCGGGCCTTGATAAGTGGTGACCACCATGTAAAAAAAAATCGTCTGGAAACATATCGAATATACGTCGTAAACTCCGAGAATACGAACAATTTAAAAATAAACAATTCGGATGGTCCAAACAAATTCCATGGAAAAAAATGGTCATTGCTCTATAAAAGTCAATGCTATACAACTGTTACGATAGCGCAAATTAATCTGACCAAAAAGAGATTGAGAGTAGTAAAGATCTTGCTGTGTTCTACAATAAAGGAAATATCGCCAGTTGGTGTAAGTAAGTATCCCTATTAATGAGCTATGTGCGTACTCTTAGAGCGTAATAATAATAATAATAATAATAATAATAATAATAATAATAATAATAACAATAGCAATAATAATAATAATAATAATAATAATAATAATTACTATTATTATTATTATTATTATTGTTATTATTATCTACATGATATTCTGTTAGTTCCTTTCTTAAGTTAATCATTATATTCGGCTTTTAAATAGTAAAAACGCCATTTTAAATACCAAGTTTTTTAAAAATATAAATTCGCGGAATCTGGGTTTACAAAGGTTTCCGGAATCTCTGGGCGAGAATAATATAGTGACCTTTTTTCTTCTAACTTAATTCTTAATCTCATTTACAAAATAAAATATGATCATTGTTTTAATCTTGTGAGTGGACCGTAGTAAATTCCATAAGAGGATAGTGTAACGTTACACAAAAAAGAGCATCCAACATAAACAACGAAAAATAAAGAACATTTTATGTGACATGTGCTAGTAGAGGTACACGAAAGAGTGTATCTTATAAGTGATTTCATTGTGTGTATTGAACTGTGCATCACAATATTACTTTCTGAGTATTTATTAATAATTTATAATTTATCTCAGTTGGATCAGAATGTATTAAAATAATTTGGGCATTATTTCACAGAAATGTTAATCAATTTACATTAGTTTCGTCTTATTTGTTATTTAAAAAAAACGAACGAACTGCATTTTGCGTTATAGATAAATATGATTTAATATATCGATTATGCATCTAAAATTCAACGAGTCCTGCTATTAATATTAATTCCAATAAGAAAATATATAAAACTACATCTGCGGTTTGGTTGTTTGTTTTGTGTGTGTGTGATTGGTCGTCTGTAACTTTGCTTATCGTCGAATGCCATGCACATTTTTATATACATGTTTCTGTACATACATTGCTCTATATTAATACAGATGGCAGGTTCGTTTGCCCAAGCGTAACTCTGTGAGGGGAAATAAGTGAGTTTTGCACATCGAGCCAGAAGAACCGAAAGGCTGAAAATTAATAAGATTCCACAGATGATAATATTGCATATATCCTCACACACAATAAAACTGACCTCGACCTTCACCTCATCAGCCAATAATTGTGAAGTCGCAATTAGTCACAACGCGTAACTAATTAACACTTGTAGTTAAAAGCCAGTAGCCAGAGGAACAAAGGTCAAATGCTGGCGAATGATTGCTGAGAAACAGGCAGATGGTGAATCGTTGAATTGTCCTGAAAGATTCATTAATTCCACTAGATAGCTTCCGATTTAGAGGGCGAAATTCATGACATGAAAATACCTATGTGAGTCATATAACAAAAAGTGATCAAATATAACTTTAAACTTAAGAACTATTTCCTTGATAGGTTTAACGAATAATAATAATAATAATAATAATAATAATAATAATAATAATAAGAAGAAGAAGAAGAAGAAGAAGAAGAAAAAGAAGAAGAAGAAGAAGAACAAGAAAACGAGCGCTAGGTACAATAGCGAAAAACTTTGGAAAAGGGAGAGAGAAAAATTGCATTAGAAGAATGATTTAAACTATTCAACATATAAGAATAATGACAATTAGAGAGTGAACCAAACCGTGGACTACAAACACTAACAGAAAGTACAGAAACAACTACATATGTAAAACGCATGGATCATGTAAATAGAGATGTAAGGTATCTACGTGCGCAGATGCATTCCGAACGCACGCATCATTTTTTGTGTACGTATATCACCATGAACTGAAACCACAATAAATAAAAAGGAGGGTAAAGACGATGGAAGGAAGCACTAGACAAACATACGCTGGATAATTGCAAACTGGAGTAGAAATATGAAAGGAATTTGACCCCCTCCCCCGATTCCAGTGAAGATATATCGTCGCATCCAAAGATAAATCAATGGTAAATAGATGTTGCCATTATGCAAATTCTTTTGGAAATGTTAAGCAGGTGGATGTACTTGAAATCTGAGGAAACAACAAAAATATAGAACTTATAATAACAATTATGAAAAAAAAATGATAATACTAATTGGAATAACAACAATAACAACAACAACATCAACAACAACAACAAAAACAACAACAACAACAACATCTACAACAATAACAACAATAACAATAAGTAATTATCTTGCGGAATTTGTATGGAAATAGTAAACCAAATAAATGGAGAGGTGTAAAGTGTAGACAAATCTGGAGGAAACATTAAATATACTAAGGGAATTATTTGTGTAAATTCACTTTTAAAATACAATAATTACTTACATATATATATATATATATATATATATATATATATATATATATATATATATATATATATTGAAAGTCTTGTTCTTATTGTCGAGCATTCCGTGTTGAAATGAAATGTATGTCATTAAAGCCAACGTGCACCAATCATGATATTCAAATTTAATAAATCGCCTTCGGTTGTCTTGAATCACATTAACGCTTTCTATACATTTTTATTACAAGTATTTTTTTTTTTGTTTAAGTTGGCCGGGTAGTTTGTTTTTTACCAATGTAGTCAAAGATGGCCTCATGGTAGGGTTTGAATTTCCCGTCCGGCTTAAATCGTGACTTCCTGAACTGATTTCCCGGAAGAATTTTAGTGTCGTCATGCACTGAAAAATAAGTGTATATATATATATATATATATATATATATATATATATATATATATATATATATATATATATATATATGAGCAAAAGTACCCGTCGTTAATTGGGTTCAAAAACAGCCTACAGAAAATGGACTCTTATTTCTGAAAGTATGATAGGTTATGAAAAGGAAGGGTTGTAATGGAGATAACTTCGAATTTGGGGGTATCAAAACCAAAGCAAAATATGATAAAAGTAAAAATAATATAGTTTAATAAATATAGATAAACCCCATAATTTATTATGTCATACCTGTTCACACTGAATCACTTATCACACTATTCTGTGGATCTATATTAAAAAAAAAAAAATTTGTTAAACTTTGTGACATATTTCCATTCTATTGAAGTCAGGCGTGAACGAACACCCTATAATTTTATTATATGATATTTCTTCAAACTGAAACATAATTACCAAAGTATACTTACGCAGTGAGATATGAAAAGTCTTTATTGCAGTTTGTGCCTATTTCCATTCTATGGCGGCCAGTTGCGAACGCAGACCTCACAATTTGATTATACCATCGCTATTTTAGTTAAAACATGCTTATCAAAGTATTATTATGTGCATCTATATAAAAAAACACTTGGAAACGTTTTTTTCAATTTTTAAATTTTTTATTTCCATAATTTGTGGACCAGGCGCGTACGCAGACCCCACAATTTTAATGAATCATCATTATGCCTGATCAAACATACCCATTCCTGTGACTCTATACATCTTATATCATTATATATAATCAGTTTTCTATAATAGTCAACCATATGGGAGCCTATTCGTGATCAGACACGCACACGGACATTCAGCTTTACATATATATTTCTGTAAAAGTCTGAGGAAACTAAATACAGACAAAAAACGACCGGGTAGCTGAAACAATAATGTAACTTAACAGAAAGATACGGCAATAAAAAAATAAAACGCATATTTGCTCTACAACAGTATTGATCACTTTCTTCAATTTTTATCAATTACCATTTCTACTCTCTCTCTCTCTCTCTCTCTCTCTATATATATATATATATATATATATATATATATATATATTAGCGATAAGACGATTCCAATACTTTTCCCAGGTCCGATACATTGCCGATTCCGTGCTAAAACCCCAATTTCCATACAATTACCGATTCTGAGTCGTGTTCTTTATAAATCTCTAATTATTTTACTATATGATTTTTATTTTCACTGATTTTCATAAAAACACATGTAAAATAGTCAGAAATTTACCTAAACGCCAAAATAATTAATGGGTTGGTCAAACCAAATCAAATAAAAGAAACAATCGATGAATCGTTTTGTAATCCGAAAATAGGCATCAATTTTCTGATTCCGATACCGATTCCGATACGCCAAAATCTTCTGATTTTTCCAATTCATATTCCGAATCCGAGTAATCGTCCCAACACTAATATATATATATATATATATATATATATATATATATGGGGGGTAAATAAAAGTATTTAAATGTGTAAATCAAAATTTACAATTGAATTTATTTTTCGACAAAATACCCCCAAAACAATATTCGTAACAAGGACATTGTTTTTTTAGTATTCTCTCGAATAATAAATTTTATTGTGGATTTTATTTACAGTTTTAAATTCTTTTATTTTCCCTGTCATAAGTCATCATATAAACTGTGTGTGTATTGAGGTTTTTAATTTGGTTTGGAATAATTCATTCATATAGATAAATATTAATATTTATAATAAATTGAAGTTTACTCGGATTATACTTGGTGAATATTGGATTTCCCTTTTAGTGAGAGTTTTATTTACGTACGTACGTACGTACGTATGTACGTATGTATGTATATATGATTCCAACCTACTTTAGAGGTATTTAGTTACTTTTAATGGCTGGACGAAATCTCTTAGTAAAATAAATATAACATGAAATATAAATATCCACGTAAAATAATAAAAGAAATACTATATATGTGTACATACTGAGTGTGTATTTGTCATGACGAGCGAGTTTATGTGCATGATCTCGTGAAAAGTCCGAATTGTAATATTCTAAGAATCAATTCTCTGTGTTCCACATTAAAACATGAGTAGCCAGTTTTATCAAAAATATATAAATAAAACTAAAAATAAACAAAGAAAACAGAAAGAGTTAAATAAAAATAAACTTTCCCAATAAAATTCTGGTGTCAGCATCAGCTGAGACCACATCAAATAGTCAAAGAATAATGACGATTGAAAACGTAAAGTAAAAGCACTAACCAGAATCCACGGCGGGAAAACGACTCGCGACTTTTAGGACGCTTATTTCTACACGAGTTTCAGTGAGGAACAATGGTTATTGCCAACAAGAAATTAATGGCAGATGATTATTTGATATAGTTGTTGCATAGGAAGTTTATATTGGGTGAATAACGGAACATGCATAACAGGGTACATGTAAAACACGAATGACGATGATAATGAGGGAGCCAGTGATATCTGACTGGGATAATTCTTGTTAACGCCTATAGAGGAGGGGACATATTGCTGGTGATGGAGGAGTCACATTACTGTTGATGAGGGTGGGGAGGACACATAATACTTGTAAGTGCTGTAGAAGAGTTCATTACAAGATGATGATTTACCTTTTTGTTGTAAGAAATGACGACACGAGACAGCAGTTACAAACATAGTTGGTGTCTTTATCATTCTTCAATCGACCGATCGGTTGTGTCAGGAATTCAAACCTTGATTTACATGGCCTATTTTCTTTCCTTCTGTTTTAAGAGTACTTCTATCCAACTTACTCTCTCTCATCAACCCTTACTTTGAACGCTCAGATTCCTATACTGAGAAATCTCCTTTGTATATGACCTTAGAAATATGGTTTTCAAACATGACGCATTTTCACGTGGCATGAAATATGTTTGTCCAAACACACTTTTGGCAAACAAAAGAATCCTCAATTCTAATTCTACCCTATTTTTAAACAATATATTTTTAATTTAAAAAGAATATATTTATACTCACATTAGGCATGTCAAGTGTTTTAAGAGTTCTGATACATAAAGTTTACAAAAAGATGGACATCGCTCATTGTGAACTATATGCTGTAAAGAAAATGATGCCATTTTTGGGTCAGAAGCAATGGACAATTTCTGAAAAATCTGAATATTTCCCAGTTTTAAACGGCGTTTATTAGACAATTGTTTTAAGGACTGGGAAAAATTGTTTTATGTAATTTACTTAGAGAGTGATGTTTGAATGTTAGATAGTAATTATGTGCATTGATAATTTTGTTTGTATTAAATATTGTATAATTTTTTTTATTTATGAAATGTGTACATGTAAAATGTGTTGCAGAGAAAACAACATCAGAAAAGAAAGAACAGTAGATAAGGTTGACCTATTTTTATCGAATGGTCAGCTTGTATATTTACGTGGATGGTCATTTATTTTACTGTTATCGTGGAGTGATTCGATTTTTTATGTTTCCGTTGTTTTCGAGTAGAGTCAACCTCTGCGTTCCATGTTTTCAAAAGCATGCTCCTCTATAGTATCAGCCCTGACGGAATGATTAATTCTAGGTATAGAACGTTTCATACCCTCACAAAAGTCACATAAAAAAAACCAACAGCCGGCCATGGTTCTCTCCAGAATGTGCTGCTGCCGTTGCGCAGGGAAATCATTTGTTTGATTGCTTTTAACGAAATAGATGTATGGGGGCTAAAACCGCTTTCAGGACTGCCAGCAACAACATTAAAAAAGTAATAAAGAACACAAGAGAGTGGTATGCTCAGTCCGTCAGAAAACACATGTGATATAAAAATACCTTTACGTGATATTGCCAAGCTAATATAAACCTTTGATTCCAGTAAAGAAACTGGCTCTGACGGTATTCCAATTATAGTACTCAAATAACTTCAACCAGAAATTCGGCAATATTTACAAAACTGTTTAAAAGTTGTCTTAAGGAAAATTGCTTCACATCCCCTAAGAAAATCTCATCAGTAGGTCCTGTATTTAAGAATTAAGGTGATAAGTCATCTTCCTCTCAGTACAGACCAATAAATCTCCTGTACGTCATGAGTAAGTTGTTGGAATCTGTGTTAAATAGAGAAGTAATCAACCATATTAGTAAAAATAACCTTCTTATTGACACACAGTATGGTTCCTATTCTGTTAGATCAACCGCAGATGTGCTTACTTTTATATCTCATAAGATTAGTGAAGCCAACATTTGTAAGGCAATTGCTTTTGACATATAAAAAACTTTTAATCCGGTATGGCAGAAGATCTCCAGCTATGGTATAGCTAGAAATGTTTTCTCAATTATTAAATCATTTCTCTTAGATAGGTCCATAAGAGTATTAGTTAATTTGAAAAAAATCAGAAGCTCACAATATTAATGTTGAAGTCCCCATGGTTCCATCCTGGGGCCAACTCTTTTCCTCATTTGCATTAATGATCATCCAAATCACATCCTTACATCATTCTTAGGCATTTATGCTGATGAAACTACCATCTATGCTAGCAGATCTATGAAGCCATCCCCCCAATTTTATCTGTACATGAACCTAAACGTATATTCCATGAAAAACCGTTCTTTCTTAAAGTTTCTGTCTTAGAACTGCACGCCTGTGGAACTGTCTTCCGTTTTCCTGCTTTCCAGCTGACTACAACCTGATTGCCCTTACGTCAACCTAAACATGTTCTTGATGTGCCGTTCCACTTAAGTAAACAAATTTACTGTATTTCAATTATTAACGATTTCTATATTGTCCAATTTACTACTGTACACTCTTAACCTTTATCCTTGAGTGGTTTATGGGTCTTGATAATAGGTGGTTCCTATGTATAAAAGGAGAAAAATTGGAGTATTAATGTGTGAGAATTGAATATTTTCCTCTAAGATATATGCCTTCAAGGCAGTCGCGGTTACCGACCTGGATTTTTTTTCCAATAGAAATGAACAGAAGATATTTCTGTCCAGCGTCAGGGAGCAAATGAAATATCTCCTGACATAGCATAAAGAGCTGAAGAGGTAATGGCAGATGTGGAAGTTATCATAAGTAGAGGTGAAAGTATAATATACCACCAATACATAATAGCTAAGTAAGTGAAGATTATCCTATAGGGGAATTAAATAATATATATATATATATATATATATATATATATATATATATTTTGTGTACAGAAAGTTGTTAGTTTTTCTCTCTGTACACAAAATATAAGTACGCTCTTAAGATTTGGATTTTCCTTTTAATTGAGCACTCTGCTGGAATTCTTTTTCCAAAAAAAACTAATCATATATATATATATATATATATATATATATAGATATATATATAGATATAGATATAGATATAGATGTATATATATATGTATATATATATGTATAAATATATACATATCTACTTAATTTACTCACATACAATTAATATAAGCAAGTATAGATTTATGCGTAAACTTTAAGTATTTACTTCAAAAGGTAGGTAGAGCTAGTTAGTAATTTATAAAATATATATGGCGATTAAGCTATACTGAATATTCCGCGTTTCAGGACTCCCCTAAGACTCCTCAGGCTTATGCGCATAAGCCTGAGGAGTACTAGAGTGGGTAAAACGCGGAATATTCAGTGTACCTTAATCGCCATATATAGTTTATAAATTACTATATATATATATATATATATATATATATATATATATATATATATATATATATATATATTAAAGCTAGCGTGGAAGGCTTAAATATTAACACCTAACGGAAGACAGAGACAGTAATTAAGTCGACGAGATATTATCGACGTGGACAAGTAAAAGAGACCTTAATGGATTATTGCACGAGTAGACGAGGGTCTCTTCGGTAGTAGGAGGAGTAACCTACACCAAAAAATGCAACAAGATCAATCTATTACAATGGTTTGAGATAGATTTTTCTTTAAGAAATAGAAATTGACTTTTCGTACCCTGGGGGTGTAAGAATAGTATTAAAAAATGAGATATACAATGACATCGGTATTCCGGTTTGAATAAAAGGACAGTCAGTTAGTAAATGGCTGAAAAAATGAATAGATATCTACCATTTTATTTTTTATGGATACATATATACATATATATATATATATATATATATATATATATATATATATATAAATATATATATATATACATGTATATATATATACATATATATATATATATATATATATATATATATACATGTATATATATACATGTATATATATATATATGGGAAGAGCGACAAGATTATCAAACTGAAGAAGGATCAGAAAAAGAAATTAGCAAACAGACACTAAAGGATACACTTCGATAAATGGAAATCTGGAGGAAACTAGGCCCTTGCGAAATACATGCGTACTGGTTGAAAAATATTTCGCAGTAGTTCATGAAAGGTTAATTCAGAACTTGTAAAATATTTATGAAGCAGACGTGCCAGTATTGAGAACGAAATATAGAACCACACTTTTATAAAAAAGACGGGGAAAACATCCCCCAATAATTAGCGACTTTTCTTTTTTTTTACTAGTCCTCAGTTATGAAAGGAAAGTAAAATTTGTTCCTTTATCTGTACTGCAAGTATTTTCCACACCGTAGGTAAACATATAATTGGTTGCTAATCATTGGGGATGTTTATCTAAAATATGAAAAAGACTTAAACAAAGCAAAACAAAAGAAACAAACTTAACTTTCTAGTCATAATTGAGGACTACACTCAGAGGAACAGAAAGAATACCAGAAAGAAAAAAAAAGAGAAACACACCACCAAATAAGTGACAAGGCTCAAGGAAGGTGGAAAGACCATGGCAGAAACATAAATCTCACCAACGCCGGTTGAGTGATAAGATTGTAATTGAATGCCGGATGAGAAGTGAACCAGGTTCTGATAGAGTACAAGCGTAAAAAAGTTAAGGAATCTGCACAGAATGTAGCCTTCAGCTTTATAAGTGTCTTTGAAATAATAGTGTTCCGCTTTGGCTGGTCACAAGGAAAACTGAGGTTGTCGTGAAAGACTTTACAAAAAGGAAATGTAGTTGATATAATTTTGATTTATCACATGGTCACCGTTATTGTAGAAATGGCTGACAGGTGGCAATACTAACAAATCGTACAGTTATCTATAACAAGCAACGTTAATACCATGGGAGCAACAAGGGTGCAGGTTGGAATTTCGTGGAACTAAAGATCCACTATTGATTGAGAATACTGTTTTAACAATCTGTAAAAACAGGTAACGTCCCATCAGTTGCGTGGATTGATTATCGCAAAGTTTATAATATGGTTGTGTATAGCTGGATAGGATAATGCATGAATATGTTTGAAGTGGCCATGAATTCAACTCCTTCATAATTGAGTCGATGAAAAAAGTGGAACACAGAACTGAATGCAGGTTAAAACAAATTGGCAAGCTAAAATTAAGCAAGGAATTTTCCAGGTTGATAGGCTACCACCGTTGTTTTTTGTCTTGACCATGATTCAATTGACACTGTAACTAAAGAAAATACATTTTTTATGAAGGGAAGAAGAAAGGAGAAAGAATGAGCCATATACTTTGCATGGACGATTTAAAGTTATTCGCAAAAGACATAGACCAAATTAATAGTTTTGTAAAAACAGTAAGCGTTGCCCTAAAAATATAAGCATGGAAATTGGATTATTTAAATATTGAGTGCTAGTCATGAAAAGTGAAAATTAGTCCGCAGTGATGGCCTCCGCATGTTTAATTGTAAAAGGTTGCGAAACATTGAGGAAAGTGGGTATAGATTTTGGAGATGAATGAACTAATGCATGACAGATGAAGGAACAAGTAGAGAAATACTATACAAGAAGAACTAGGATCATGTTGAAATCAAAATTAAATTGAGGCCATATAAATACGGGAGCAGTATCAGTTTTCAGATACGGAGCTAAAGCCATAAAGTGAAAAAGAAATGAACTGCGAGAACTGGACAGGACAACGAGGAAACTGATGATAATGTATGGGATGCAACACTCAAAAGCTGACGTAGATAGGTTGCACCTGAAAAGGCGGGATTGGGGAAGAGGCTTGATCGGAGTCGAATTTGGAGTATATACAAAGGTTGGCAGTCATAATAAGTACTTACATTCTACATACGAGAACATTTTGACAGAACTAAACGGCAATAATTTAATGGAAAACAAGAAACACCGACAGCTCAGAGATGATATCCAGAAAGCGCATCAAGAGGGATACCAGAACGAAGTGTTGCATAGGGCAGTTCCGCACAGCTACAGAAAAAATGAACAGCGACAATCATGGGGTTGGCTTAAAAATGTTATTTGAAGAAAGAAACTGAAAGTAAAAGAACAGTAGCTCAAGATCAAAGGCCGGGCAATTCAAGAAAAAGAGTATATGGTGAATATACAAGTTATAGAGTGCTATAGAGGAAATAGTCATCAAGATTGTGTCAGAATGCCGAAGTTAGCACAGAAGGATGTTGCGGCTGTTTTTGCAGAACTGAGTCAATGCTTAGACGGTAGAACTCTTTCTCTGATTATAAGAGATACCTTAGGTTATGGATGGAAAGCATTGAACATATTTAAAGAGAATTATTCATCAAAAAGGAAACCGGAAAGTGTATCACTATATACAGAACAAAGTCTGTAAAACGTATCTAGGATGGAACTATTACCGACTACTTTATACGCGCAGAAAGAACCGAACCTGACTTAAAACTCTCAGGTGAAATAATGAGCAATACCGTGTAAATATCAATAAATACCAAGGCACTTTCAGCCCATTTTAAACAATTTAAAACTGGTTTAACACAAAAAAAAAACACATTTACGAAGAGACGATCCGAATGTTCGTGGACAATAATAATTCCAGCAATATCATGAAGTTCAAAAATGCTTCTTGGAAGTATCCATCACCAAATTACGATTCTTACCGCAATATTTTCTCCAGAATAAATTTTCCCAAAGAAAAGAATAAATTATCTGCTACAATTATGGACGATCCAACCACAAAAGTTTCCAATGTTGATATAAAAGCTCAAAAATGGACTCCATAAAAAAGATGATGAAAAACATCCATTTCTATTCACATGTAACTTTGATAATACCACAAAGAGTAAACATCTCCTTGTAGTGTGTGGTGCTGCAGCACACGTTATAAGCAAAAAACCTGATTTTATTAATTTTGATTCAAACTTTAATCCATAGCCATTTTGTCGAACTTGCCTACGGTAGTCAAATAAACGATATAGTCTCGGACAGAGCGGATGCATAAATACCACTAAAAATAATAATGGCGAAACTTGTAACTGTATTCTTAAAAATGCTATTTTCATACCTGCATTAAATCAAGGCATATTTTCCGTACATGCTGCCATTAAACAAATCAAAATTGATATACCATGATGGAACTTTATTTGACATTAAATAAAATTGCAGACTATATTATTTAAAAAGTAGGTTCCCTCCTAAACGGCCTGCCACGATTTGGAAACATGCCATAAAATTCTTGGACACGGCAATACATAAGATATTAAAAAAAATACCAAATATAGTCGATGGCATGAAAATAATAACTTCAGACGATCTTCCAAATTATGATGTTTGTGCACAGTGGAGAAATTAACAAAATATATAAGCAAGACACCAGACAAAATGCGACGAGAAGTATCTCCCTGGTGCACTGTGACAAGGCAGCCTCCATCACACAAATGGAGAGAAATAATCTAAGGTATGTTCTGAATTTTTTTGATGATTATACAAGTTTTATTGCAGTTGATTTTCTAAAAATACACTCCTACATTTTCCTCGCCATTAAGAAATATTTAGCCGATGTTGCCCCATACTGCTCGGTAAAAAGTATTCGCTTAGACAATGTGTCTGAATCTACTAGTAAAGACTTGGAGCGTCTATTCATTAATCATAATATTAAACACGAGAAACCAGCGCCGCATTCCTCGTTTTCAAATCGCACCGCTGAAAGAGCATTGCGAACCATTTTTGAGGTGGCAAGATGTCTATTATTGAATCAAAATTAATGGATATACGCTGTAATGACAGCAACATATATCAGATATAGATCGCTCAATAGAAGATTGGGCAAGACACCGTATAAAGCGTTTTGCGGTGTGAAACCAAAAATGAACCGAATGAATATATTCGGTTTAGATTGCTTTGTATTAATAGAAACTAAATATTAAAAGCGAAAAAAAGTATTTACGATAAAAATAGGGCAGCATAGTTTATCTACTTTCCAGCTCAAAATGCCATAAAAAGGGTTAAATGTGTAAATTTGGATGATATATTAGATTTTAAAAAATGACGAGTCAGGGGACTAAATATTACATAGTATCTTAATCGATCACAATGGAAATATTAATAATGGTGACAATTGCAGTAGAACTACCGACGTAAATATTAACCAGGCATGTGTATACCCGATAAGGGAGCGGAAAAGGACAGACTTCTTATAAATTGAAAAGATACAAGACTACGAAATGGATTGCTGTTACGCGTTGAATAGCGTACCGGAAAGTTATAACGAGGCAATTAATTCAGAAAATCTCCAATAATAGGAAAAAGCGACGAAATCTGAATTGCAAGATTTATCTGAAACTAATACATACGAAATAGGGCAAAACCAAAAGATAAGAATATAATTCCTTCACACTGAGTGTCCTCCAAAAAATCACAGCTTCTTGCAGTGAAACTTTTAAAGCCAGATTTTTTGCAACATGTTTTTCATAAATTTCTGGAGTGGAATATTTTTCCGCATTTTCACCAACGACCAATTTAACTACAATTAGAATTGTATTACAATTAACCTCTCAATAAAATTTAAAAATACACCAAATGGATGTAAACATTGCTTATTGAAATGCTCCGATTGACTATGAAATCTGTATTAACCCTCCAGAGGGATTTAAAATGAAAAATAAAAATGTCATGCTGAAACTGAATAAATCGTTATATGGACTGCTCACCATTGGAATTTACACTCCATAATTTTTCCTAGAACAATAATTCAAGCAATGTTCCATAGACGCTTGCATGTATACCAAAAATCTAGATAATAAATTTCTGTGTTTGTTTTTTTTTTAATTAAGATATATTACTCGCCTCACACTGTGACAAAAGATGTTAAAAATAAATTAAAATAAAACATTTTACATGGCCGATCTTGGACCATAGTCTTGGTTCCTCGGCATACAATTTACCTGTGAAAATGAAAGCATAACAATGAAACAATCGCGGTGCAAAAATCCTGCTCAAGTACGGAATGCAAGATTGCAAACCGCGTAGAACACCCGTTGAAATGGATAAAAATAAAAATATAAAGACCGAAGCAAAATTAATAGACGAAGAATTATACAGAACAAAAGTATAAAATTAAAACATTTTATAGCCAAAGAGTTTTTAACCTACTCATGAACAAATCTACTTTCAGAAACCCAAAATTGGAGCATGAACAGACGAAATCACACAAAAAGACAAACCAAAAATAAATAAATAAATAAATAAATAAAAACAATAATAGATTGTAAATTTACCCGGGCACGACGACAGATGTTTTCAGTTTTTGTTGAACAAAAAAAATGTACATTTTATGTATTTGTGTGTTTGTATACACACACCCACACCCACACACGGGCACACACACACACACACACACACACACACACACATATATATATATATATTCGATGTATTTGAATGGGTTTATCTGTATGCATATGTATGCATTTGACCGGTATTATATTTTTATGCATATGCAATTGAGTAAGATTATATTTGTATGGATTTGTATATATATATATATATATATATATATATATATATATATATATATATATATATATTTGAAAGTGTTTACTGCTATATGTATTTAAAAAAAAAAGAAAAAAACTTGGTTTGATTAACACAAGACTTCCTTGTGCACATATGATGCCAATATATTGACATTTCTTTTTGACCAATACAAATGAAGAAAATTCCCCAAAAGAAACAAAGAATATTATTTTATTTGTTCATTTGTTTGTTTATTTTTATTTTATTTATTTATTGTACCTTTACTTAAATCAAACCAAATTGAGTACGAAAGGACTTTCCCATTGTCTCAAAAAAGGGGCGCGTTAAAATGTGTTTGTCTACTAAACGGGTGTGGTATGACACCAATTATTTCGATGATCGTTTTTAGAACCGTTTTTATAAGTTATAATAACAAACCAATCAGAGGCTTCCAAAGTTACAATAAACATTGTCGAAATTTGGATTCAATCAGTTCGCCGTCGTCTTTTTCACGAACGCCACCATCTTTGTTACTAGGAATAACTTAACACTCAAGATCGGTACGGCAGTGAATCTTTGCCGCCATCTTTGTTCAATATAATGTCTCAAAACTTTACAAGTATATATGTAAAATGAATAGAAATATAATTACATTTAATCATTTCTAAACTATATGATATTAGAGATCTTGCTTATGGACATATGCCCTTTCCTAAAACGGTTGAGTCCAGAGATTTCGTCCTTGTATATAGTAAAATATTGTTTTTGTTTCATTGTAAATGCCAATTATTTAATACTCTTGAGATTAAAGAAACTGTACGAGTACAGACGGCAAACTCTTGAGTGCACGTTATTTCATCACAAAATTAGCTCTATACTGTAAGATAATTTCAGTCATTCAATTCCTGTATATATGTATAAACGGTGTTTATTTTGTCTATGTTTAATCAGCAAATTAATGAGTAAATGGGTGCTAAATAGCAACTTTTGACTGAAATGTGTGTTCTGTTTACTTATAGCTAGGGCATATGGCAACAGCATATTCTCCCACTTGTTTTTACTCTCGAATATATATCCAACACAGACACAAGTGATCAACCGAGGATCACATTACTCTACAAAATATTAAGATATCAATGGAAATATACTTTAGAATCAAAACGAAAGGAAAATAATATATTGCTGTTATAGAATTACTAATAAGAAGAGGGGGTTTGGATAAATGAATGTATCCGATATAATCCTATGTAATTATAATCGTATTCAATATATATATATATATGTATATATATATATATATATATATATATATATATATACATATATATATATATATATACACTTCACAAGACGGCATTCTTTTTGCACAAACCATATATATATATATATATATATATATATATATATATATATATATATATATGTATATATATATATATATATTTACACGTATGTGAATACATATATATTTATATGTATATATTCTCCCTGTAAATCTTTCAAGACCCTATTACCATCTTAAACGTAGTAAACCCCCAACTATATTCAATTACATCAACTTTTCTACTCAAAACTCAATTAAAAGATATTATTTTGAGGCGTCGGATTCCCGAAAATATCTTATTTAATTCCCACGGAATTATCAAGATTGAGATATATTATTTCGGTCATTTATTCATATTTGATGTTATTTCTCAGTAGTCGACGATCTACAAACAAGACTATTAAAGTTTTATTAAAAGCTAATGAATATAAATGTATAATCCTTACGTTAAATTATAAAAATAATAAAATAAAGGAATTATTGTACCGGATAAAAGAAGACGACGAGGTTAAAGACAAGTCCAACACTAAGCGGAAACAAGGTGAGATAAAAATAACAATATATCATTGTACATGACGATACGTATTCCTTTATTTTTCAATTCGGCAGATTTATGAAAACAAATCGACCGATTCTGTTCTTTCTAAGAAATTTCAAATTATTAATTCAGATAATATATATATTAGCATGCACGCATTATTTATTCTTCTAAGTCTTATTTTTGTCGTGTATGTATGTATATTCTCTCTGTCTTTGCCTGCCCCCTCTCTCTCTTTCTCTTTCTTTCTCTCTCTCTCTCTCTCTATATATATATATATATGCGTATACGCACATACACACATAAAATTGATAATTTAAAATTTAAAAATCAAATTATAATTAAATTAAAATCCGTTTCATAAGAAGGAACAGCAACAAAATCAATTTTCTGTACGATCGTTTCGGAAAACAATGCTTTTTATTGTGGTATACATCAAGTTACGTACAATAATTACATATAGTTTTTTAATAAGCAAAGTCTCCTCGTCAGCAAATTTTGAAGGGTGTTTATTGAATTTAAAAGACACCATAAATAAACCTAGCATTAAAAGTAAGGCAGATGAATCTGAAAAAAATTAAATAAAATGTATGGATTTAAAATTTATAAGAAAATTAATATGGGTTAGAGATATAAAATAAATAGAGTAAAATATAGATTTGAATTTACATTATAAGTTTGCTTTAAAAATATATAGAGATAATTACCTTTTAATTTTTCGCTTTTGTAAATCAGGAACTATGGTTAAAATACTCATTTAGATATTTGCGATAGCTTTTTATCTCATTGAATGATGAATTTTAAAAGGGGGGTACTTAATATTGAATTAGCTCTAGGACATTTACCTATCGAGCTTATTACATATCTAAATTACAACGACCACTTTCTCTTTCCTGTATTTTAATTAAACATGTAATTTCACTGTTACATTAAAATACACTCAGCTCTTTAGACTATTGCTCTAATCTCCTTTAAATTATATATATATATATATAACATTTAAATAAATAACTATTAAGCTCTTACATCGCAACAAGGTTTTTATTTGTAATCGAACACTTTGTTGGAAGTCTTTCCCACAAAACAGTAAACAAATATATATATATATATATATATATATATATATATATATATTTATATATTTATATATATATTAAGTAATGTGATTGATAATTTAAAATTTAAAAATCAAATTATAATTAAATTAGAAATCCATTTCATAAGAAGGAACAACAACAAAATTAATTATCTGTACGATCGTTTCGGAAAACAATGCTTTTTATCGTGGTATACATCAAGTTACGTATAATAATTATTACATATAGTTTTTTAATAAGCAATGTCTCCTCGTCAGCAAATTTTGAAGGGTTTTTATTGAATTTAAAAGACACCATAAATAAACCTAGCATTAAAAGTAAGGCAGATGAATCTGAAAAAAATTAAATAAAATGTATGGATTTAAAATGTATAAGAAAATTAATATGGGTTAGAGATATAAAATAAATAGAGTAAAATATAGATTTGAATTTACATTATAAGTTTGCTTTAAAAATATATAGAGATATTTACCTTTTAATTGTTCGCTTTTGTAAATCAGGAACTATGGTTAAAATACTCATTTAGATGTTTGCTATAGCTTTTTATCTTATTGAATGATGACTTTTAAAAGGGGGGGACGCCCGTGCAATAAATTATTTCCGTTAGCGTATTTTTGACTTAAAGACGTATACATATATATACACGTTTTTTTAGAGACATGTTTTCTCAAATATATTACGCTCTTTATGTGTTGCAATCTTCTTTTGTTTAGAAGCCAAACATATGTTACATAAACCAACAGATAATTCACAAGGTGTAACGATAAAATTATGGCCCTAGAAAACACGAAATGATTTCATTTCCGTTTGATGAAAGCAATATTGCAGAATATTTTTTTGGAATTTTATTACGTTTCTCTGAAATTTGTGATTATGAGGGAGAAATACAAACTACTCAGAGGAAAAGTGTGTATCTTAATTATACATATTTTATTTATATTCCCGTATGCCGATTTTATGTTTTTGTTTTTTTTATGAATATGAATAAATAGTAACACAAGCGTCTGCGAAAATATAAGCTAATTCAAAATCTCCGCTGATCGTTTGCAAGTTGTATATTGATTGTATGCTGATAATCTATCATCATTCTTTACAAGTCAAAATTGACTCCTTATGAAACCACCTTTCCGTTTAGTTAATGTTACACCGTCCCTTTTAATGTAGTATTTTTTACACAGTGATACCCACTTATCAAGGCCCCCACGCAACACAGGGATAAAGGTTATTGCAAGTACATTACGTTAATGTGGGCATTTGATGAAGTGTTTACTTAAGGAGGCGGTTCATTAGAAATTTGTTAACGTCGGACTTGAACACATCCAAGTTGTAGTCCGGTGGGATGCAGGCAGACGGAACAGAGGTCCACAGTCATGTCGTTCTAAGAAAGAAGCTTTGTTCATGGAATCAGCGTGTGCCCGATACACCCAATCAATATGCAAGCCTCTTAGACCTTTTTCTCTCAACGTCCCCTGAGCTATGTTCATGTACCGTTCATTCTCCTCTAGGATCCTCCGACCACTCCGTCGTATCAGTTAAGATAAAAACGAAATGTAAGAAGCCCCCAGACGTACCCCTCCACCGTACTGTATACGATACTCTATGGCTGACTGGGATAGCTTCCGAACATTCGTATCTGATTTACCTCTGCACTCCATGTTTAAAAAGGAAGTGTCCTCTATAGTATCAGATCTGAGGAAATGGTAAATTGTAGGCATAGACCAATTCATACCATCTAAAAAATTCCAACAAAAACCTAACAGCCAGTCATGGTTCTCCCCAGAATGTGCTGCTGCTATCGCGCACAGAAATCACTTTTTCCATAGCTACCAACTTAATAGATGCACTGAGGATCCTATTTGTTATTTGCCAAAACTGGTGGAAACCAAGCCGTTGATCAGCTACCTTGGATTTAACAGACTGGGCATATAACTCTCTTGCATTTTTTATTACTCTTTTACAGTGGTTGCTGGCAGTCCTGAAAGCAGCTTAAACAAGCTTCAACCAGAACTTGCTCCCATACTTACGAAACTATTTAAGCGCTGCCTTAAGGAGAAGTGCTTTCCGACCCCCTGGAAGACCTCATCAGTTTGCCCTGTATTTAAGAATTCAGGTGAAAAGTCATCTCCCTCTCAGTACAGACCAATAAGACTTCTCTGTGTTATTAGTAAGTTGCTGGAATCCATATTAAATAGAGAAATAGTCAACCACCTCAGCAGGAATAACCTTCTTAGTGACACGCAATATGGTTTCCGCTCTGCAAGATCTACCGCAGATGTGCTGACGGTTATATCCCACATGATTAGTTGAACCTCTTGACAAAGGCTTCCTTTCTAGGGCAATTGCTCTTGACATAGCAAATGCCTTCGACAAAGTATGGCATAAGGGTCTACTTCACAAGATTTCCAGCTACGTTATAACTGGAAATGTTTTCTCAATCATTAAATCATTTCTCTCTGATACGCTCATAAGAGTAGTGGTAGATGGTCAAAAATCGCAGGCCTGCAATATAAATGCTGGAGTCCCTCAGGGGTCAATCCTGGGCCCAACTCTCTTCCTGATCTTCATCAATGACCTCCCTAAACAAATACTTACATCATTCGTTGACATCTATGCTGATGACACGACCATCTACGGCAACACATCAAAGGCTGTAAATGGCAAAGTTCTCTCTGATTCTCTCTCCTCTGATCTCGAACGCTTGGTTCAGTGGGGGAAGATGTGGCTAGTTACCTTTAATGCATCCAAAACCAAACTCCTATCCTTACATCATCAACGCTCTGATCCCCAGCTGGAATCAATTGTGAAGGATGGCTCTCGTCTGGGTGAGACCCCATGTTTTGACAAGCTTCTGGGTTTGACCTTTACTCCTGATCTGAAATGGAACACGTACATCAAATCTGTTGCCAAGGTTGCTGGAAAGATAGTGGGATCCTTCTACCGCTCAAGAAGATATCTCACTACTGATGCAATTCTCTATCTATATAAAAGCCAAGTACGGCCAAGGATGGAATACTGTTGCCATATCTGGGCAGGAGCTGCAAAAAACAGCCTATCATGCCTTGACAGAGTACAAAACAGACTTCGTGGTTTAGTGGGGGATGCCCTTTTCTCTACCCTGCAACCCCTCTCCAACAGAAGAGACGTTGCGAGACTATCCTTGTTTTATCGTTATTTTCATGGCAGGTGCTCGTCTGAACTCCAATCCCTGGTTCCCCCTCGCCAATCTTTCACGAAAAACACCCGCCTATCTGAATCCACTGTGAAAAATTTTCCCCACTCTATATCTGTGCCTTAATCGAAACGCGGATTTCATGAACAAAACTTCTTTCTTCGAACTGCACGCCTGTGGAACTCTGTTCCGTCTGCCTGCTTCCCTCCGGACTACAACTTGGATGTCTTCAAGTCTAATGTTAACAAATTCCTAATGAACCGCCCCCTTAAGTAAACACTTCATCAAATCTCCTCACTAACGTAATGTACTTGCAATAACCCTTATCCCTGATTGGCTTCCCGGACTTGATAAGTGGTGATCACTGTGTAAAAAAAAAAAGCACAGATAAAGAGTGGGGGAAAATTTCACAGTGGATTCAGCTAGATGGGTGTTTTTCGTGGCAAGGAGGGGACCAGAGATTGGAGTTGAGACGAGCACCTGCGATTGAAATAACGATAAAACAAGGATAGGCTCGTATAATTTCTTCTGTGGTAGAGAGGTTGATGGGTAGAGAAAAGGGCATCCTCCACTAAGCTACGAAGTCTATTTTTACTCTCTCAAGGCAGGCTAGGCTGTTTTTAGCAGTTCCTGCCCAGATATGGCAACAGTATTCCATCCTTGGACGTACTTGGCTTTTATATGGATAGAGAATTGCATCAGTAGTGAGATATCTTCTGGAGCGGTAGAACGATCCCACCATCTTTCCAGCGACCTTGGCAACATACTTGATGTACGTGTTCCATTTCAGATCAGGAGTAAAGGTCAAACCCAGAAGCTTGTCAAAACACGGGGGCTCACCCAGACGAGAGCCATCCATCACAATTTATGCCAGCTGGGGATCAGAGCGTTGATGATGTAAGGATAGGAGTTTGGTTTTGGATGCATTAAAGGTACCCAGCCACATCTTCCCCCACTGAAATACGCGCTCGAGATCAGTGGAGAGAGAATCAGAGAGAACTTTGTCATGTACAGCCTTGTATGTGTTGCCGTAGATGGTCGTGTCATCAGCATAGATGTCAACGAATGATTTAAGTATGTGTTTAGGGAGGTAATTGATGTAGATCAGGAAGAGAGTTGGGCCCAGGATTGACCCCTGAGGGACTCCAGCATTTATATTGCAGGCCTCTGATTTTTGTCCATCTACCACTACTCCTATGAGCCTATCGGAGAGAAAAGATTTAATGATTGAGAAAACATTTCCAGTTATACCGTAGCTGGAAATCTTGTGAAGTAGACCCTTATGCCATACTTTGTCGAAGGCCTTTGCTATGTCAAGAGCAATTGCCCTAGAAAGGAAGCCTTTGTCAAGAGGTTCAACTAATCCTGTGGGATATAACCGTCAGCACATCTGCGGTAGATCTTGCAGAGTTGAAACCATATTGCGTGTCACTAAGATGGTTATTTCTGCTGAGGTGGTTGACTTTTTCCCTATTTAATATGGATTCCAGCAACTTACTCATGACACACAGTAGACTTATAGGTCTGTATTTTGATGGAGATTACTTATCACCTGAATTCTTAAATACAGGGCAAACTGATGAGGTCTTCTAGGGAGTCGGAAAGCACTTCTCCTTTCGTAAGTATGGGAGCAAGTTCGGGTTTAAGCTTTGTTTAGTCACCAGCTCTAGAAAGGTTGTCATCCAGGACTGAAGAGGCCTCCCTCCCCTAGGTTTAGCTTCAGAGTTTTCCTTCTCCTAGACAGATGTCCTGGGATGATGTACGGACCCATCAGCTCCGAGGGGGTTCACCCCGTGTCTGGGTCCTAATCCAGGTATTTCTGAGACCCCACATGGCTAGTTAATATTAATCGGTTATGTGGATATTATCTCCTGAAAAAAGCGGGTATCTATGTTTACATCTACAGAAAATTCTCACACATCCAACGTGGTTAAAAAAGGATATTACTATGCGTTCCATTTTCATTTTTACTGGGAGAAAAAATCATGCAGTTAAAGCAACTAAATTTGCAACAGAATTGGTTAATGTATGGTTAGATATAGTTTTGTACGTTTAGGAATGTATGGTAAGATCTGGTTTAGTAAGTTTAGGAATGTATGGTTAGATATGGTTTAGTAAGTGATAGATCTTGTTTCCTGTCTAGGGCAATGAACGCCGTTTCCCGACTCCCGACACACCCCACCCCTAAAGCTGGGCACTTGAGAATGCTTGAGTACCATTTATGCCTGAGCAATTAGATTGGGTTGACTTTCCTCTGATAGGTTGAGGGTACCGAATTGACAGTTATTGGCTGCTGTTTCCGCTGGTAGTAGAGGGGTCCTAACTCTTTGGTAGCGCTTAGAGCGGCTGCTCCATCAACAGTCCTAGTGGATGGAGGGTCAGCTGATGGTCTACTTGTGACGCATGTGTGATACTCTGCATAACCTCCTGTTCGGCTTCCCCTAACCTAACTGAAACTCGTTAAAAAATATGATGACAGTACAATCTAAAAATAAGCTTAAACCAGGCTTAGGGTCAAACAAATCCAACTTGCCTCCTCCCTTGAGGCTTGCATTCAAAAATATCCGTGGGCTTTGAACTAATTTAGCTGATGTTGAAGCATTTCTCTTAACAAATACCCCGGATATCTTAGCACTAAGTGAGACTTACCTACACTCCTCCATCCCCTCTAACCACTTTAACATGCCTAGACATCTCCCACTCTGCTGTAAGGACTCTGACAGACATATGTAGGGACTTGGAGTTTACATTCGTAATTCCCTTCCTTTGACTAGAGAAACAAACCTAGAAACGGATGATCAATCCTTTATGTGTTTTAGACTAATCATGCAACACAACATAAGCTACTTTTATTTTCTCTACTACTCTCCCTTGACCTAAGACTGCATCTTGTGATTATCAATCCCTACAGAGTCACTTTTCTTAGAGAAAAAAATATAGGATCTCTAAAAAAAAAAACAACAAAAACTAATGGCTAAAAAAACATCTGGCCTACGGCTTATCACATCTAAAAACTCTAAATACCAGTTTATAATAAACTAGTTAAGACGTATGGTTGGCTTACAGATTCTAACTAAATCTGTAAGCCAACCATATGTCTTAACTAGTTTTATTTTCTCCTAGACTGTTTAAATCTAATGTATATTTACTGATAACTTTGAATTCTTGCTGTGAAAATCAATTTACATTAAGTATAAATTAACAATATTGCTTAAAACACATTTATAAAAGAAAACACCTTAATACATTTAAACATTTTGCAACAAAACACAAATACAAATAATAAAAATTCGTTCCATTATACATTTCAAAAGTCCGTTGACACAAAAAAAAATGTGTCCCTTTTTCAACGACCAGAACAATTAAATCATACTAAAAAAAACGACAATTATCACAGTGCATAAATTTCATTTCAATCTGCATCTTTCTTTTTCTATTGTGTATTTTATTTTAATTATTTATGTATTTATTTTTTAATAACACAAGTTTTTAAAAGTACAGCGGACTTTGACACACATTGTTACAATGATTGACAGCTGTCTTTAAACAAACTGCTTTGGCCCGCATTTACCAAAAACATTCCTGCACACATTTATTTTGTTGTGTGTATGTGCTATATAAACAAAGGAATTCATTTCAATGAATTATGCACAGTGACTTGTGTTTACTACTATTTATTATCCATTCATTACTACGGATTTCTTTTACGGCATATCGGCCTTTTTTTAATATTTCTTGTATCTTTTGTTCTCTGTGTGCGTGTGTGTTCAATTTCTTTTTTTGTTCTTTTCTTTGCTCGCATTTCTGTGATCGTGTATTTTTCCGTGGTATTATTTATTTATTTTTTTTTAATTATCTTGGACCCTTTTAAGACGTTGTGTTTCTTTTTCTTAATTTTATTTGTCCGTGGTAACCGAAGATTTTTCTTTTTTTTTAAACTCACTCTTGCTGGGTGGTTAGGTCGCTACGGGTCCAAATTGTATTTACTATATATACCTTTATTATTATAGGTTCGGTTTTGAATCGCTGATGCAAACTGGCCCACGGGCACCAAAATATTTATATGTTATATAGTGGTCTTATTCAGAGAGTGTCTTTGAGTCTTATTAGTCTTAGAGAGAGTTTTAGAGAGAGATGTTGAAAGAGAGATTGTTCGTTTTCTGACGTTTCATATATATATTAAATGTTCTTTACTTAGAAGTGCTGAAGAAGAAACTCTTAGAGTGGGGAGATAGTGTTCAGACAGTCTTAGTGTAGATATGAGATGTATATTCACATTGTTGATATGGGATGTGTATGTCACGACATTTTATAACACAGACATATAATAACAATTCACTTTACCTTTTTGTAAGAATCACAAACACAAAGACGAGCTTTATCAAAACACATGAATGGTTTATTACTTCACGACCGGTCGTTGTTTTCTCACCAAGAATTCAAAGCTTCACATTTTAGTTTCAAAGTGACCCTATCGCTTCCTAGATGTTCGAATTCCCAGACCCTCTCTGAGTTTTTCACGGACTAACAATCTAACTAACTAACTCTCACTTCCTATATTGATAAATCCATGCATGTCCGGCCACGTGAGCAAAATTCACGTGTTTCAACATGCGCGACTTGTCACGTTTCCGACATTATGATTTCCCAATAACCTATTTTTTCTTTGATGTTTTTACAAATGAATTCAACCTACGTATCTAATTTATTTAACCCATATTTTATTATCCACATTCTTTCTAACAATTGAAAAGTTTATTTATTATTTATTTAACCATAATTAACAATTTACTGGGCATTCCATTTAAACCTATTGTTCTTAAAAACTTATATGCAAGGTTCGATTTCTGCTTTCTCTCATTTTATTTTCATTTCAAGTAATCTCTTTATTTTTATACTTACATGAAAAGGGGACATCCCTTATCATGTGACATATAATTTCTACCATGTACAATTACGCAATAATCAATTGATACGTAATGCATTGTTACCTATCGATACAACCGATCAGTATTCGTGGGGCATGTCGGAACCACACCTCTCATTATTCAGTACAGCTTTAGTCCAGTTGATGGGACATGTGGCAGATGACTAGAAAAAACAATGGTGAACTAATCAGGAAACACATAAGTACCTGCAATTCCCAAATGATTACTGATTTAAGCACTGACCATACTCAAGTTTTCTTAGGTGCAAGGCTTTATTGGGTACCCGTGTGTCGATGTGAATTATGCCGTCATGATATCGATCTCAGTTAACAGCATGTATAATCGGCTGAACTATTAATCAGTTTAGTGAATAATATTCTGAAAACGAAATTTTCTTACTGTTGTGCGGTAAAAACACCCCTATCTGAGAACTAAGATAAATCAACCAGTCCTTTGAATACTACTGGTGTCAGAGACGAAGTGGGGGCATTCATACCATGTTTAACCACATGCTCGTTCCTCTCATACCACTTTAGTGGTTCCTGTATTCTTTATGATAAACACATATCTTTTATACACTTTACACTACTTGTGGTTTCTGTCATTTGTAAGCCTTAGCACGAATCTACGACAACTGGCGGAGGATGAGATACGAACTCACGAGGGAGATCACCAATGGATTATCAGTTGGTATAAAAGCAGCGTCTGCAGTTTTCGAACAGGTAATTGATACTTTGCTAAGCGGTTTGGATTTATCAATAGGCTATCTGGACGATGGGAAAGGTCCAGATCAGGCGGAAGATCCAAGATTTACGCACAAGAAACATTTAAACCAAATTCGGAAACATATAACTGATGAAGACAGACAAGTAACGGACCAGATATATGACAGGTTCGACTTCGTAACACCACAAGCAGCCGGACAACGCTTGTCCTCCAGGAAAAGGAAAATGACTGAGCCGATAGAGATTAACCCCAGGAAAAAGAGATATACCATCCCAACGGAAATGAAAAGCTCGGGAGGGGTTGTTGTGGGGTAAAAATCACCCCTATTTGAGAACTAAGTTGAATCAACAAATCCCATGAATACCACTGGTTTCAGAGACTAAATGGATAAATTCATACCATGTTTAACCGCATGCTACGAACACATTCCTCTCATACCTCTTCAGTGGCTCCTGTATTCTTTATGATAAATGCATACTGTATTTAATACACTGCTTGTGGTTTCTTTCATTTTTTACCCCTAGCACAGGTCTACAACACTAACTTAAAAAAAATATATATTATTTAGTATTCATTTATTTCAATGGAATAACTTTGCTTAGATATTAAAATGAGTTCAGCCCCTGGTGAAATAAGAACCATTTTGTTTACAATTGTTCATTAACATCTATTACTTGCATAATGTGTCGTCTATAGTCGGGAATAAAGCATTATTATTCAATGTGACGAATGGTTTACTATATGTGTTGAATTTAATTTCACGTATGGAATTGTTTTTGCAATATAAAATAACTATTGCCCACAGGCGTCTGCATATATTTATTTGAAAACTGAATGAAAGCATAAATGTTTTATCGTATAGATTTTTACAATCTCAGACACTTTTGTATATAAATATGTTGCAATTAATTAGTGTCATTGATACATATGACTTAATTGACTTCATGAATATACCTGACAGCTGAGAATATTTTTAATAGATGGGCATCTTTACATATGTTTATGGTGTTTATTTTCGCCTATAAAGATAGCTTCATAATACTTATTAATATATGTGCTCGTATACTTATTTTATGAGGTATTCAATTGGATTCGCATCAACAGTACACATTCGTGTAACATTTATATATCATTTACTTGTTTATTCTACAGACACTTGTTTTTATGTAAGTTCCCAATAAATGAACAAGTGTTTAAATTATTGTTACCAATGCAACATTTATCATTATTAATTTTTCATCATTAATTTGTGTAAATTTTCTTGTAATATGTATACATGACTTCCGTTTCTAAAAAGAAACGGAACACATGTATAAATATTACAAGAGAATTTACACAAATTAATGATGAAAAATTAATAATGAAAAAACAATTGGTTTTGGAGATTAAACATTAAGTTTTGAAACTGGGAGCAGGTAGAATAAAATACAACATATCAAAATTAAATACAAGCAATAATAAAACAAACAATCATAGCAACGAATTGCTTAGCAGTCACAAATAAAAAGTAGGGGACCAATACAAAGACATATGGTGCATTAGCTTGAAAATTGTTTTGGCGACTTTAAAACCACGCATAAGTTATATATATATATATATATATATATATATATATATATATATATATATATATATATATATATATATATACTATAGCAATTAAAAAAGAAGGCTTCCTTTTTTAAGGATATAATAAAGTTTTGTACCCCCAAGAAATAATCACACACACACCCATATATATATATATATATACGCACAGGTAAGAAATTCATTTTTATACTATGAAAAGGTTAGTAATTACAATTAAGAATAGGAAATTGGGGAATAAAAATTTTTGTAACTTGTCTTCTTCCTAAGATTAAGGGTGGTGGTGTTTGATCAACACTGCTGGGGAGCCATGATGTAATACACTGTTTTGTTTTTAAATCCCCGAAACAGTGTTTCATGGTAAACAACTGATGATCCCTTAAAAAATATAAAAATTGGTATTATAGTAAATTTGAGAGTTGATGCAGTGATTGCAGGTGATTAAATGACTTACTGACTAGATGTTTTTTTTGATGAATGATAAAAAATAATTTTTTGTGTGGTTTCAAATGTTAAAAACTTCAAAGACTATATATTGAGTATTTAAATATGTATGGCTAGGTTTCCTTCCTCTTATTTGGATACTTTTCTGGTACCAAAGGTACTAAAGTTTTTTTTTTCTGATAAAATACAAAAATAATTATCAAATAACTTTTTAAATATGGTCACTAAAACTAGATTGCAAGCTAGGTATGGGCAGTCCTCAGAACTAGTGAGTTCCCCTAGGGCTTACCACCCAAGGATGTCGGAGATGTCTCGACAGGGTCAAGCCGTTGTCATTAGTAATATAGAAGTAGGAACTCCTTCTTTCGAAGTGGCAAATGGGACTTGTTCGGCCGAAAATAATTTTAAGGTTGCTCCTTGTGGAGCACCCTTATGTAAAACTTGTAATATTCTCATAGCATCTAAAGAATATAAGTCAAATGTGACTAATAAAATTTACTATGTTGTAAATCATTCTAAAGAAGATTTGTCATGTAGGTCCCAAAATTTGGTCTACCTGTTGTCCTGTAAAAACTGTAATTTACAATACGTAGGAGAAACTGTAATGCCTCTAAATAAACGAATGAATTTGCATAGGACTAGCACTAAGGGATGTATTCATGTTGTTAAACATTTTAAAGAAACCTGAAGTCAGTCGTCTTTTTCCGTGCAAATAATTGAAAAATTTAAATGTAATGGATATAATAGTCTAGGTAATGTAGATAACGATATCCTAAGGATGCGTCAGGATAAGGAAGACGATATAATTAAAAAAATGCGAGTAATTTACCCATATGGGTTGAATAGTAAAGTTTAAAAAAATAACCTACAAGATTCTGAAATTATAGGTAGATTATATCCAGCTTTGCCTCGCTACGGTATTAGAGATAGAACTCATGTTAATAGAAATAATAGAAAATCAGTTATTTCATGTGAGGATTTTTTTAGTAAAATTAAAGATATAATTATTAATACAATTTATGAGTCGTTCAATTATATAAGAAAATTGCTTAATCAAACAAAAAAGAAAGTTTTGAAGGAAATAGCATCTAAAATATTATTACAACCGGATATGATATATAAGAAGGACTATTTCATTCAATGGTATGAATATATTCTAGATATAATTGACACTAAATTATATAAGCCACCAGGGAACGATATAAAAAAGAAACCTAAAAATGTTTGTGTAGTTTTGTATGAAAATAAAGGTTTTGATGATGTAAATTTACCTAAAATATTTAATAAACAAAAAAATATTCAATTACTACCAAATGAGTTCCAGAAAAAAGATCAAAAACCAATAGTTACATATAAACTAGGGACAACAATACGCAATAAGATTTTTAATTATAAGAAAACGGTAGAACATATAAATATAAAAGATAATAATATAAATATTCCAGAATGTGAATGTAATTCCTCTCCGTTCTGTAATAATGAGATAAAACATGTAATTACAGGAGATTTAAATATAGTAAATAATTCGAAATTAAGAAAACTACTTAGTAAGGGTCCAAATTATAGAGAACCTAAATGCCTAAGTTACACTAAATGCGTTAAAGAAGTTACTAAAGCACTAGAAGGTTTTATTATGTCTATGGTAAAGAAATATAAATTAGCACAGTCTACGTTTGATGCATGGAAAAATAGTATAATTG
>NC_136500.1:4610000-4635000 GCF_053919585.1 Euprymna scolopes | reverse complement strand
CACAATAGAAGCACCTTACGTCAAAGTGGCACTATGCCTTGTTTAGGTGTGAATTGAATTAAAAAAAAATATTGCTAATTAATAATTACAACATTAAATTTGTTTACGTGTAAAGAATTAAAAAAAATATAGATGGTAATATAAATTTTAAAAAATCCTATTGGAGATTTACGTACAAGCATAAAAACCCATACCTCAATGTGCCAATAATTAACAACTAAGAATAATTATGTCAGACCTTGATTTCGCTGTTCAAATATCAAATATACATGGAAGCCGAGCAAATACACACAAATTTTCAGACAGCTGAAAAGGAAATAGAAAATGAAAAATTCGGGATAAACGCGATAATTGTAGGATAACCTCAGAAAACAGAATGGGAGAGATTGGAATCAGAAAGACAATTGTAACAATTATGAAAACGGCTCAAATATTAAAAGAAAAACATTGTGATTAATTATAACGCTATTGCTTCTCTCGGAGTCGCTAGTCCCTAGAAATTTTGCTGTCAGGTAAAGTTAATTTCTATAATACTTACGGGGTATGTTTGCATTAGCAATATGTCAACTAGTAAATATTAGCAAAGATATATGTGTGTGTCCTGATGTATAATAAATGACGCAATATTCATGCGAAAATAACAATAATAATTAGTTGCTTAAAGACATTTCGAGGAAGGAGGGGATGTGTTGAGTCACTTTGCGATTTTGATTGATGTTGTCGTTTTAGGTAATGTCATAGAATTGAGCAAACTAACCGGCGAAAATAACTAAGGATAATTGTTTAAGTAAAAGATTTACTTCCGCGCGAAAAGTAAAAGCCAGTTCAGTTATGGTGTGGACACGTTGAGTAATTAAAGTGAACGCACCTGTGGGGGCGAGTGTGGCTTAGCAATCTGCTATTTTGGTTAAATATTTATTTTCAATTACTGTTAAAGGTACCGACGCAAAAACAGAAAAGTACATTTATTTTAATATTCTTATAGGAAGAATTATTATTTAATTATTTATAAAAGATTTCAATGCAAAAAAAGGAACTGTCATTTCAATTGATTAATGAAGGAGATCGTCATAAACGGGGACTCGTCCCCGTTTACACCCGAGGTAATCGCGTATCACTGGCGAAAGCCTTAATTGCGTCAGTCGATCTGCTGTGTCCAGTCGATCAATCCGTTTCTGCATTAGCCGATGTGGCACTCGTTAATTGATCAGTGCAGCGGACAGATAGCACACCTGCCCGACCGCATTCTTAGGATAAATAGCAGTGCAGAGCTGTTACTTGGCAGTCAGTCAGTTTCTGTCATAATGCCACCAGAGTGAGCTAATTAGTCTCTTAGAATAAAAGAAGAACAGGACGAAGTAACGGTGTATGAAATCGAAATGGCATATATCCTCGCGACATTTAGTAAAAAAGTGAAAGAGGAATTAAGTTAGAGAGAAGTAGAACAATAGAAACATACAGATAAACAATAGCGATAGTTTGTTGATGATTACATTCGTAACACAATTTTATTTGTTTTTTTCTTCTCATTTTTTGCTTAAATTATACTCTGGTCTGAATGATTAACTGGGAGTGTTATTTAGAATATACCAATTGAACCGTCAACATGGCGGGTTATCATCATTTTACCATTATCAATAGAGACGTTTTGCTTTGTCTTCTTCCCACTCTACCTCTAATATTTTTTTCTAATTGACGACATATCGGACCGTTGAGAAAAACTATTGCTTTTTCACAAACAGGAAGATCAAGTCCAACTTAAACAGTTGTTCCTCATTTTAAATACTTGTAGCGTAATGCGGCTGGCCGTTTGTTTGGGAACACGACCCCATCAGTCGTTGGAGTACTAAATAACAACTTGCAAAACGGAGCAGCGTAATTCTAATACATAAGAATTACTAACGCTAACTGACCATATAGATAAAAAGAAATAAAATATAATAATAAATAATTAATAAATAAACCAATAAAACCAAAAAATGAAAACTGACACCGTATAATTTATAATAACCTCCCTCTAAAAATAGTGTCAGCATGAACTGGCACCACGCCAAGTATTCGTGGAGGGTTAAATAGTATAAGAAAGAGTGATGAAGAGAACCACTAACTGGAACTCTATTGAATGAGTGCGAAGAAGACTGGAAGATTAGAGCGGTTTACTACCATTAACACTTCACTAATACTGGGTACGTATTACTAATTAGAATGTGTGTTTCCTTATATACCTGATTTGAACGGGAATTTGAACAACAACAAAAATATATCACAAACATCGTTAATAAGAATGAATACAATGGACAGCACTATCATAGAGAAATGGCAATGACTCGTTCGATAACGTAACTTGATCTTTAAAGGTTATCAAGGGTTTTTGCGGATATATTTTTACTAAATTCCTTCCAATATTCAAAATATTTCATTGTCATATTACATGTGTTTATCATTTTTCTGTTATCCTATATTGTTTTATATACGCGGCCGAGAAATATTATTACTGATTCCTCACACGCAAGAAGTGTCTCTCTCGCCACACCACATTCAACCTGTGCGTAAGCGAATCTACCTGTAATTCGTCTTTAACAGAACATGGTGTCTGCTTAGTCAAACAGGTGCAACTGTCGAAATTTGGCAGGGCTGCTGGTAGGATTAAGGTAAGAATTCCAGAATCTATTCTGACATCGTAGCTACTTATACAGCAGCGTTCTCCTACATGTTCATGGTCAGTATAGCCTAAACTTCCGATTTTTTAAATGTATTTATTTTTAATATGGTTGATTTAAAAACCCTTTAATCGCCTAAAAACTATTTATGGAGCCTATCTCTTAGGTGCTCGTCCTCCAAAAGTGTACGGATTGTGCTTTCTTCTGACGCAGTGTAATGCTTAGATGCGGGTTTGTAATTAAGTCCCAGACGGTTTTTGCTAAAGACGCAGGCATACCACAGTACATCGTGAGTAACTGCCTTTAGAGCGAAACATTGTGTGTTTCGAAGAATGCGTCTACCTGCGGGAACCAACATTTTGCATAGTCGGAATTTGAAAGTAGTGATAGGAAACTCATAGGCGCTGTTTAGACTCAATAAAAATGTATACTGTAAAGAACAAAAAAATGTTATGGACTAATAGGTCAGTGTAATTAGCAAAACAATTGAACACGGAAATAATGCATTTCTGTGTTTATTTGTGAATAGTACAGGAAGACAATCGCAGATTAACAAACACATTTGAACGTTGTTTAAATAAAATAATATGAATAAAGTTGCAACGACTTGGAACAATATTCTTCTATCGGTTGCACTTCTTTTTTTAAGAATATCGAAATTATTTGAAACGTTTTTGATGTTTTAAATAGGATTTTCGCCCACAGAGGATCGTTCGTTACATTTTTTAACATGTGTTTTCAGCTAAAGTTTTTTTTTCTTATCAAAGTAATCATTCGTTTAAAATGTGTATTGGTTCATTGTGTAGCTTTGCGAGCCACCAGATTGAGTGTGTTGAGTCGATAATGTGTTTACCGATTGTAGCGTCGAGAGTATGTTTATTAGTTTTCGTGACAGACCAGTACGTTATATGTCACTTTATTAAGTAAAATTGTCGTTTGTGCCCGTCAACGGAATTGAAATATTGAAGCAAAAATATCGCTTCGTTACACATGTATGATAATTAGCGAGTGTTCGTAAAAAGGAGAGAGAATACAGCATATGGACGAAGATACGCGAAAATTGCCACTGGGATATATAGGCGTGTGAATGTCGAGGGAGAGACAAAGGTGGGTAGCGCCAAGGTGATGGTAGTAGAGACAGTGATTTAAAAAATAAACACGTGCGTACGACAACATTTTTTGAAATATAATAGAATGCTCTGTTTTATAGGAACCACTGATTAAATGCATTTAATTAGCTCTTTAAAAATGCCAAGTTGGGCATTTATATATTTCCTGTTTAATTTATTTCCTTCGTTGGCAGCGGAATCAGACCGCGTGTGTGTGTGCATAGGTTTGAAGTTTTACTACACAGTTAAAAAAGAAACGGCAGCCCAAAATATGGATGCTAATAAAAAAAAGGATATAAAGGATGTATAAGACAAATTCAAGCAAACAGCTGTATAATGCATTCATGGAAAAATGCAAAGTATAAAGATATAATTAAACTTATTAGTATTATCAGAATATTTTATTTTATAGTAGAAAATGAGTAAATATGATGGATAATATTAAAAAAAAGCTTGTAGAATAGAGAATTATTTAAATAATTAGACAATAATGAATAAATTAGAAGTAAAATATGGAGTAAAATGAATAAACATATTTATTACGAATTGAAATAAAACAATGAAAATAACTATGATAAAAAATAAAGAGGGGAAAATAGAAAAAAGGGGAATGAAATAAATTAGGCAGAAACAAGAATAGAAAAAATAGTGTAGAAAATAAATATAATGTAGAGGGAGAAGACTTGGAAATATAAAGAAATACAACGAAAGTTGATTACAAAAATATTAGTCTAAAAAAGATCAGACTAAGATGAAAATAGAAAAGATGAGGAGTCAGATGTGAAAATTCATTTAAACTACAAAATGGGGAGAATAAAGAGAAAGATTAGAAAACCATCACATTTAAGTAAACAAGGTACATTTTGACGGGATAATTTAGTGGTAAATATAAACGTTAACAACAAACAAGGCAGGATAATAAAGAGAACAATGAATAATGAGAAAAATAACGAAACTTCGTGAAAACGTATAACAGGGAAAATCTCGAGCGCGTGGTTCAGTGAGGGAAGAAGTGGCTAGTTACATTTAATGCATCCAAAACCAAACTCCTATCCTTACATAATCAACGCTCTGATCCCCAGTTGGCATCAATTGTGATGGATGGCTCTCGTCTGGGTGAGGTCCCGTGTTTTGACAAGCTTCTGGGTTTGACCTTTACTCCTGATCTGAAATGGAACACGTACATCAAATCTGTTGCCAAGGTCGCTGGAAAGATGGTGGAATCCTTCTACCGCTCCAGAAGATATCTCACTACTGATGCAATTCTCTATCTATATAAAAGCCAAGTACGTCCAAGAATGGAATACTGTTGCCATATCTGGGCAGGAGCTGCTAAAAACAGCCTATCATGCCTTGACAGAGTACCAAATAGACTTCGTAGCTTAGTGGGGGATGCCCTTTTCTCTACCTTGCAACCCCTCTCCCACAGAAGAGACGTTGCTAGCCTATTCCTGTTTTATCGCTATTTTCATGGCAGGTGCTCGTCTGAACTCAAATCCGTGGTCCCCCTCGCCAATCTTTCATAAAAAACACCCGTCTAGCTGAATCCACTGTGAAAAATTTCCCCCACTCTATATCTGTACCTTAATCAAAACGCGGATTCCATGAACAAAGCTTCTTTCTAAGAACTGCACGACTGTGGAACTCTGTTCTGTCTGCCTGCTGCCCTCCGGACTACAACTTGGATGTCTTCAAGTCTAATGTTAACAAATTCCTAATGAACCGCCCCCTTAAGTAAACACTCCATCAAATCTCCACACTAAAGTAATGTACTTGCAATAACCCGTATCCCTGAGTGGCTTCCGGGCCTTGATAAGTGGTGATCACTGTGTAAAAAAAACAAAAAAAAAACTATAAATTGCTCGACTGGAATCATACATAATATTTTTCTTTAATAAAATACAATAGCAAATATATGAACAAAACACTGAACAATATTAAAAAAGTAGATTTCAGTGAATAAAAAATGGATTAAAGAAAACCCGGTTAAATATTGCCAAAGTTTGTTGTCGTTTTTTCTTCAAAAGCAAAATTTTACTTCATTAAGCAGCCGATATCTTGACCGCCAAGAAACGGCATGTTTTTTATTCAGGATGTGCTTTTGTCAAAAGTGTTTATTGTCTTTGTTTTCTATTATTTTAGTTGGTATTTATATGTACAGCTGAAAAAAACCCAGGTTTTCCATTCATTTGTTCGAAAAGGAACATATTACTCGTGTAACAACCGACGAATGGAACAATAAAACTAAATATTAAAAATAAATTGTACTCTCGCCAAAGATTAAAGTTCAACATTGAGAAATAGTGGGGATAATAGTGAATACCAAAAATATTTACAGCTGTATACAAGTTCTTCAAGATAAATCACCTAAAATTAATCCATGGATCTGTTTCACCATAAAAGGATAAAAGTAATGTAACAAAATACGAAAGGTAAGAAAACAAGTATTTGCTCAGAAAACATTTTAATACAAAATTATACTTAGAAATGAAAGCTGCAGACAACGCCTCATATAGCGCTGATTCGTTTCTTCTAAATCAAATCTGATTTAGTCTAAAAATTATGTATAGAAATAAACAAACATGTCTAAAATAAAACATAATAACAGATAGAACCTCATTGGGCGATGATTTGATTCGAATACAATAATATCAATTATTCCATATTCACGTTTAAGCAGGAACATTTATATACAATTTTGTTAATGAACACGTATTTTTCTAAAGTTTAGTTGTATTCGGTAAACACCAAGTCAAGTCTTTATGAATGAATTCATTAATAAATTAATCATCTCTTAATAATTTAAATCTATCGCATTAATAATTGTCTATTATGTATGCTTTCATTACAATTACCCTACTACCTGTTTCTATTAAATAAAGATTATACTAACAATGCTTCTGAAACCTATATACGGCAAAGAATAAAAGAGAGTAACTGAAACAGGTTTACTGTAATTTTCAGAAAAAATGAGAAAGAGAGATGACTATTACTAACAAATGAAAATATATTTTAACATTTTGCCAAATCTAGTTCCTCGAAAAATCTCTTAAAGTAAAGCTACATAATAATAATAAAAAAAACAAATTTAACTAATTTAATGAAATTAACAAAAAAAATTCATAATATCTCCAATAAGTACGGATAATCGATCATCGAAGAAATCCGATGAAAAAATGATCCGGCAATTTTAAATTCAAGAAAATACACAATTGCACCAGATTAATTAACTTTTTCATTAAAAATTGTAATTTAATCCATTATTTCCGTATAAGCAGAAATATAATTCAATATTTGCCCTCTATCGGCCCCACAACAGCGGAGTTACTATCTTTACGAGCATACCTGAGAAAATAGACCACATACTGTCTGCACACCCCTCGGCTTACATCCAAATCTGCGGTGACTTCAACGTCCATAACGTGGAATGGCTGACCCATTCAAATAATACAGATGATGAGGGGAGGTTTTGTCATGATTTTGCCATTGCTTATGACCTCACTCAGATTGTTCGCGAACCAACCCGTGTGCCCGATACACCCGGTCAATATGCAAGCGTCGTAGACCTTTTTCTCTCCACTTCCCCTGAGCTATGTTCATGTTTCGTTCATTCTCCTCTAGGATCCTCCGACCACTCCGTCGTATCAATTAAGATAAAAAACGAAAAGTAAAAAGTCCCCAGACGTACCCCTGCACCGTACTGTATACCGATACTCTATTGCTGACTGGGATAGCTCCCGTACATCCATAACTGATTTATCCCTGCACTCCATGTTTAAAAAGGAAGTGTCCTCTAGAGTATCAGATCAGACCGAATGGTTAGTTGTAGGCATATACCAATTCATACCATCTAAAGAATTCCACCTAAAACCTAGCAGCCAGCCATGGTTCTCCCCAGAATGTTCTGCTGCTATCGCGCACAGAAATCACTTTTTCCATAGCTACAAACGTAATAGATGCACTGAGACTAAAGCTGCTTTTAGGACTGCCAGTAACCACTGTAAAAGAGTAATAAAAATGCTAGTGAGCTATATGCCCAGTCTGTTAAATCCAAGGTAGTTGATCAGCGGCTTGGTTCCCACCAGTTTTGGCAAATAACAAACAGGATCCTGAACAGAAGTGTGCATTCTTTCTCAACCATTATGAATGGGCCATAGGCCATCTCGTCAGCGTCAGACAAGGCGAAACTATTGGAAAAGAACTTAGCAGCTAATTCTACCCTATGCGACGAAGGCCATCAACCCCCTATATTTCCTCCTATAACACAGAACAAGCTAGGTAACATACAAATATCCATGCATGAGGTCGCCAAGCTAATCAAGAACCTTGATTCCAGTAAAGCAACTGGCCCTGATGGCATCCCAATTATAGTGTTAAAAAAGCTTCAACTAGAACTTGCTCCCATACTTACGAAACTATTTAAGCGCTGCCTTAAGGAGAAGTGCTTTCCGACTCCCTGGAAGACCTCATCAGTTTGCCCTGTATTTAAGAATTCAGGTGATAAGTAATCTCCATCAAAATACAGACCTATAAGTCTACTGTGTGTAATGAGTAAGTTGCTGAAATCCATATTAAATAGAGAAATAGTCAACCACCTCAGCAGGGACAACATTTTTAGTGACACACAATATGGTTTCAGCTCTGCAAGATCTACCGCAGATGTGCTGACGGTTATATCCCACAGGATTAGTGAATCTCTTGAAAAAGGCTTCCTTTCTAGGGCAATTGCTCTTGACATAGCAGAGGCCTCTGACAAGGTGTGGCACCAGGGTCTACTCCACAATATTTCCAGCTACGTTATAATTGGAAATGTTTTCTCAATCATTAAATCATTTCTCTCCGATAGGCTCATGAGAGTAGTGGTAGATGGACAAAAATCGGAGGACTGCAATATTAATTCTGGAGTCCCTCAGGGGTAAATCCTGGGCCCAACTCTCTTCCTGATCTACATCAATTACCTCCCTAAACACATACTTAAATCATTCGTTGACATCTATGCTGATGACACGACCATCTACGGTAACACATCAAAGGCTGTAAATGACAAAGTTCTCTCTGATTCTCTCTCCTCTGATCTCGAGCGCGTGGTTCAGTGGGGGAAGATGTGGCTAGTTACCTTTAATGCGTCCAAAACCAAACTCCTATCGTTACATAATCAACGCTCTGACCCTATTTGGCATCAATTGTGATGGATGGTTCTCGTCTGGGTGAGGCCCCGTGTTTTGACAAGCTTCTTGGTTTGACCTTTACTCCTGATCTGAAATGGAACACATACATCAAATCTGTTGCCAAGGTCGCTGGAAAGATGGTGGGATCCTTCTACCGCTCAAGAAGAAATCTCACTACAGATGCAATTCTCTATCTATATAAAAGCAAAGTACGTCCAAGGATGGAATACTGTTGCAATATCTGAGCAGAAGCTGCTAAAAATAGCGTTGCCTGACTTGACAGAGTACAAAATAGACTTCGTGGCTTAGTGGGGGATGCCCTTTTCTCTACCCTGCAACCTCTCTCCCACAGAAGAGACGTTGCGAGCCTGTCCTTGTATTATCGTTATTTCCATTGCAGGTGCTCGTCTCAACTCCAATCTCTGTTCCCGCCTCACCAATCTTTCACGAAAAACACCCGTCTAGCTGAATCCAGTGTGACATTTTTCCCACTCCATATATGTGCCTAAATCAAAACGTGGATTCCATGAACAAAGCTTCTGTCTTAGAACTGCACGCCTTTGGAACTCTGTTCTGTCTGCTTGCTTCCCACCGGACTACAACTTGGATGTCTTCAAGTCTAACGTTAACAAGTTCATAATGAACCGCCCCCTTAAATAAACACTTCATCAAATCTCCACACTAACGTAATGTACTTGCAGTAACACTTATCCCAGAGTTGCTTCCGGGCCTTAATAATTGGTGATCACTGTGTAAAAAAAATAATAAAATAAAATAAACAGTGTATTCATATATGTGGCAGAAGCGAGTTCAAAACGAATATTTCTATTTAAGGAACATTTAAATAATGATATTCAATTTGGGTCCATTCCGATACGACTTAATATAAATGACCAGCAGCACGATTGTCGAGATGTATTATCTGATGATGGAAATCATAGTTGATATTAGCTGATATACTCGCTGTGTATCGTTGATATCTCAAAGAAAGACTTATGAGAACTCAACTTTAAAGGAGCTTATTACATAAAGAAAATTAATTTGAATATTAACCAGATTTTAAATCTTCAATGATTTCAAGGAAAACATTTTTTTTATTTTACTTTTATGAACAAATGACTGATCAACATTGTAAAATATGTTATTGTAGGGATTTCTTCATAAATACACATCTGATCCAAGCGATATATGTCTTTAATGTCGAGGATATACGTGCCGGCTTACAATAGTGGCGATATTTTTCATATATATATATATATATATATATATATATATATATATATATATATATATTTAAATCGTCAGAAACTAGTATTATCATTGAATTATTATATTAAAGTAAATTCAACAAGCTTTATAATTTCTGTTTAAAATATTAAATATATATATACATACATATATATATATATATATATATACATATATATATATATATATATATATATATATATATATATATATATATAATACCTTGTTCGTAGGAATATCAATATTGCCGGCTCCTTAGGATTTTTCTGTAAGGTCAATTAATGGATGCTTATGATTCGTGAGCGCATATTAACATTTGTAATTCTAATATTACTTCAGTACACAATTTTTGATGTTATATTAAACGATTTCATATACAAAATTCAGAAATAAGATTTCCAGCCATCAATATATGCGATAATTACTAATATATTATAAATTTCACTTTTACTTCTCCGAATTATTCAATAATTTAAATAATTATGCCCCTGTTTATGAACGTTGCTAATTTACATAAACAAGCCCAGCAACAGGTCTTAACTTACATCGGTCGAGGCAGTGTAAATATTAATGCAGTGTTTTTAGATATAGGATGTCTTTGGAGAGTCGATAATCGATATCAGAAATATTCCGATAAATAAAAAAACAGGGAGGTTTAGGAAAAGTTAACACTTTACACAAGTAAACACTACAACGCATTTGAAAGGTTTGATTTCCACAGAAGCCAAAAAGCTTGACGAATAATATCAACAGTCTGTTCGTGGATATCACAGTGAGGAGTTCGAGATGAATGTTTCTTCGTAAAAACTAATTGACATATGATACATAACTTTTTTAACTTATTAAACATTAATTCAAGCACACAAGAAGTAAAGGCAGGCATATAAAATCTACTGTAAGTACTTTGATATGACAGAGTACCGTTCTAACCTTATTTTTTGCTTTAGAGCAGATTTTAAGTATGATGCTTGATTTGTGCATAGTTAAATCAACGTATAAACAGAAATGAATTAATACAATAGTAGGTTATCCACAGTACAAAAAGAGAAAGCAATATATTGTGAACGAACTCACTGATTTCCATAACAATAAAATAAATAGTGTTTAACTTTCGCCATTCAATTACGAGCAACACCGAGTAACTTCGTGTATATATATATATATATATATATATATATATATATATATATATATATATATATATATATATAGCTACTTAATTTACTCACAAAAAATTAATACATAACTTTAAGTATTTACTTCAAAAGTGATCAATAAATAGGTAGAGCTATTTAGTAATTCATAAGATATATATGGCGATTAAGCTACACTGAATATTCCGGGTTTCGTCCCTTCAAGGACTCTTCAGGCTTATGCGCGAATTCTGTGGTTAAACGATCATACATATATGTATGTATATATATATATGCATATATATGTGCATATATGTATGTACATATATATATATATATGTATATATATATATATATATATATATATGCTACTGCTACCATGTCACCCAGTACTACCTTCCTCATGGTCGCGTCACCGGCGACTAAACTGGTTCCCCCACCAGACTTGTTTGGTGAGGAGGGCGGCTAGTCTCCCTGAAGGATTAAAAACAAGACCTTCCAAAGGGCGAATGAACTCTTTCTGGGTCAACAGCCATCTAGCACCCTGTATATTTGTGTGTGTATATGTGTATTGGGGTGGAGAGGGCTGCCGTAAGCCATGGTGAAGGCAACCTTTCTAGGAGAAGCAAATCTCTGATTTAAAAAAAAAACATAAAGCGGAAGACCATTACCCGCATTAAGCTGGTCTGCAGTTTAATTTGTTCCTTGCTATCTTGCTCTTGCTTGTTACTAAATCTCAACATTTTGAACCGAGAGAGAGAGACTTAGCTGTCGTACAAAGCTAAGACTCTGTTACATCATATTTGTATGGATACTCCCTCAGGCATTTGGGCTCATGGATTTTAAATGTCTGAGAGAGTGGCACTCGTCTGACAAGGTGTTGCAATCATCATTTATTTATATATGAACTAACATCAGTATGCCCTGTATTTAAGAATTCAGGTGATCGCTCATCCCCCTCTCAGTACAGGCCAATAAGTCTCCTGTGCGTCATGAGTAAGTTGCTAGAATCTGTGTTAAATACAGAAGTAATCAAACATCTCAACAAAAATAACCTTCTTAGTGACACTCAATATGGTTTCCGTTCTGCTAGATCTACAGCAGATGTCCTTACAGTTATATCGCATAGGATTAGCAAATCTCTCGACGGTGGCAATCTTTCTAGGGCAATTGCTCTTGACATATCTAAAGCCTTTGATAGGGTATGGCATAAAGGTTTATTTCATAAGATCGCTAGCTATGGTATAGCTGGAAAAGTCTTCTCAATTATTAAATCATTTCTTTCTGATAGGTTCATAAGAGTAGTAGTTGAGGGGCAAAAATCAGAAGCTCACAGTATTAATGCCGGTGTCCCTCAGGGATCCATCCTGGGCCCAACTCTTTTCCTGATCTACATTAATGATCTTCCAAATCATATCCTTACATCATTTGTAGACATTTATGCTGACGACACTACCATTTATGGTACCACATCTAAGACAGTAAACGACCAAGTTCTCTCCAATTCTCTCTCCTCTGATCTTGAGCACGTAGTACAATGGGGAAAGGAGTGGCTGGTTACTTTTAATGCATCTAAAACCAAGCTTCTCTCTTTACATCATCAACATTCTAATCCACATTTGTCATCAATTGAAATGAATGGTTCTCGTTTTCAGGAGGCCTCAAGTTTTGACAAGCTTCTGGGCTTGACCATTACTCCTGATCTTAAATGGAACATGTATATCAAATCTGTTGCCAAGACCGCTGGAAAAATGGTGGGATCTTTCTATCGATCCAGTAGATATCTCACTGCTGATGCTATTCTCTACCTATATAAGAGCCAGGTACGTCCAAGGATGGAATACTGTTGCCACATCTGGGCAGGAGCTGCTAGAAAGGACTTGTCCTGCCTTGATAGAGTTCAAAATAGACTTCGTAGCCTCGTAGGAGATGTCCTTTTCTCCTCCTTGCAACCTCTATCTCACAGAAGAGATGTTGCGAGTTTGTCTCTGATGTATCGTTATTTTCATGGAAAGTGTTCAACTGAGCTTCAATCTTTGGTCCCCCCTCGCCAAACTTTCACAAGAAACACTCGTCTAGCTGTAAACACTATAAATAATTTCCCCCACTCTTTATCTATGCCTAAACCTAAACGTAGATTCCATGAACAGAGCTTCTTTCTTAGAACTGCACGCCTGTGGAATTGTCTTCCGTTTTCCTGCTTTCCGGCTGACTACAATATGGTTGTGTTCAAGTCTAAAGTAAATAAGTTCTTGATGAGCCGTTCCATATAAGTTATTAAATTTACCAAATTTTCATTACTAATGATTACTATATTGTCCAATTTCTACTGTACACTCTTTAACCCTTATCCTTGAGTGGCCTCTGGGCCTTGATAATGTGGTGATGCCTTTGTAAAAAAAAAACATTAAAAAACACTAACCTAGTTTAAAAAGAGATCAAGGAACTACATAGAGCACACACAATCGAATAGGTAAACCAGAGGCCAAATAGGCCTTCGTCTGATAAGTGAATGTTCATTGGCTGATAGGAAGGGCGTGGTGGATACTAGAAAGCTGATTGGCTAACTAAAATCTCAATAGAAGAGGGCATATAAAAACGATAAACAACCACGGAATTCACGCATAAGCCTGAAGAGTCCTAGAATGGATGAAACGCGGAATATTCGGTGTAGCTTAATCACCATATATATTTTACAAATTACTATATATATATATATATATTACAATAAGTTTACCAAGGTAATCAAAATGGTAAACTTAAAATATATTATAAATATTAAAGAGTTAATATTTACAAGTAAAGTAATCTCAACCAGATGTAAAAGCTCAATAAAACCGAAAAGGAAATAGAGCCTGTAATATGAACAAATGATTAATAAAACATGTTAAAAGACATCTTTAAAAAGAGTTAAAAACATAATTAATTTTAAAAAAGAAAGCAAAAGATAAGTAGATAGTCCTTAATCCGCGGAGTTTCGAAGAAATACTCTCCTCATCCGAGGGCAGGAATTAGTAAAATGCGGGATCGGATTTTGCATATAAAACTATTTAATGAAACTACAAGTAAGTCACAGATCTTACTTGGTAAAAAAAAGGTAAGGTAAGGGGAATAGGAGGTGAAAGAAAAATGATAAAAAGATTTAACATGAATGGATAGTCCGGTGAAGGGTGAAAAATCCAAGAATGGTAAAATCAAAACGGTCGAATTAAAAATTTCCAAACCAATTGGTAAATTCCAAATGGTCCAAAATGATCCAAAGGCAGAGTTCCTTGGAAAAAATCGCAAACAGAATTAATTCCAAATCATTAAACCAGAAAGCACTGGAGAGAATATTTAAAACGTGTCTGTCAAGGCTGGAGGAATCAAGTAAATTATGGTTTAAAAAAAAAAAAAAAAAACCCGAAAAGCGGTGAAAGTTTAAATTCGAAAAGCAAGGTCCTATTGACCTAGACAAATAGCTCGAAAGTTAGCGTTAATAATTAGGTCAACTTAGATATGCACGTGAAAGTCCCAAAATTAAATTAAGAAACACGGGTCAGAAGAACAAATAAATTGCTAAGTTAATGAAATGGAGCGTCTATTATATTAAAAAAAATGAAAGTGAATAAATTAAAATTTAAAAAAAGAACACCTATATGTACATATATGCACACACATACATATACATATATATATACAAATGCACATACATAAACATACATACAGACACACAAATGCACACATACATGTACATACATACACACACGCATATACATATATATATACATATACATATATGTATGTTTGTATATATATATATATATATATATATATATACAAACACACACACGCATGCATAGTTATATACACATATCCAAAATCATATCCAAAACATATACAAGTTAAACAAAAACATACATACATACTTACTTACATACAAATATAGGGGAGGGACTGGCCGGTATCTACAAATTCCGGAATAAGGCAAATAAATGTGTATGTAAATGCATATAGTAAAATATAAGTAAAAAAATACATAGAATAAAAATGAGTAAGTTGATGTATATATTTAATTGATAGGTATACTTATACCATAAAACGGAGACAGCAGATGGAAAACCGGTCAAAAAAATAAAGAAAAACAAATACAATTAAAAATAAAAAGAGTAGAAGTTAAGATAAAAAAAAATTATGGGAAAAGATATATATTTGAAGGGTTAAATTAATAGCTAAGTAATTTAAAATTTACCATATTTAAATTTGGGCATATGTTTTCAATATGAGATCAGTTTGTTTTTAGAGTTTGTTATATTACTACTTTGAGGGGAGCTTATAATAGTTATAGCTTCAGATGTACAGAGGTGACAAGACTTAGATCCTGGAGTGTAAGACTTAACTTTTTTAGGATGGTCCATTTAATTGAAAAGTTGATATTGGCAGAGTTAAGCTTTTTAACCAGTGCAGTTAGAGAAGTTCCCTGGTTATTATTTGAATTTTGGTTATTGAAAGAAGACGTGTGGTTTGAAATTCTTTTCTTTAATAAAGATGAAGTAGCACCTATATATGCATATGATTTATTAATAGCTCAGGGTCGAGAATAAATATTATTTGTTGATTTATACTGGGAAGAGAATTTAAATGTTGTTCATTTCGATGAACAGCAGGTAGGACAGTGATTGTACAGGATTAGTTTGGAGGGGATAATTAGTGTTGTCAGTGTTAGGATGGCTGCTATGAAAAATATTATTATTATTATTATTATTATTATTATTATTATTATTGTTATTATTATTATTATTATTATTATTGTTATTGTTATTGTTATTATTATTATTATTATTATTATTATTATAGCTGGTTGTATGATTGAAAATAGAGGGGCTGGTTTATTCGTTTGTTGGATTAATAATTATACCAAAAGAAAGGATAATTTCGTGGCAAAATGTTATTGTCTATTATGTGAGAATTGCGTGGGAGCTCTGTAATTGTGCAGGAGTACATTACATCTTTATTGATGCAATCATTATTGAGTGGGCAAATATGTTTGTTAATACAAATGACAAATCGACTAATTTTCGGAACCCAAAGGTTTTCTGTAATTATTTTTCCGTTATTTTATTTACTTCTCTTCGTGCCCTTGTTATTGTATACATTATTCACACCTAATTTTTCTATTATATTTTCTGTTAAATATTTATCTAATTGTTGCTCAAATAATTATTATTCGATATTGTAATGTCAATGATGTTATTAGATTAAAGAAAAATATCGATATAATAATACTAGATTGGTATTGGCGTAATCTTACCATGGTTCGTTCAAGTAACGGATAAGAGTATTAATATTTATATAAACAAAACCCCATTATTAGAATAATTAACAGTGAGAAACTTAGTTAAATCTCCAATCTCCTAAAAGATTATATATCTATCATTTGGTGAAACTTTATTAGACAACGAAAAAACAATTAATGATCCGACTAAGTAATATGTAATAATATATAGTAACTTGACGCGTTGAAAAGGATAATTTTTTGTTTTGTCTTTATAGACAAAATGTAGATTTTCTTTTAGTGAAATCCTCATAACACTAACTAAATATGAGTTTACTACCTTTTCCGATATGATATTATAAAATAGTTGTCAAAAACGATTAATTTAAGATGTAATATTGCGCGACATATTAAATATTAATTATAACGCCAGATTGTGGAAAAATATCTTTAATTTACGAATCTATGCCAGCATCTCTTAGCAATTTTCTTCTTTTCGTCTTACTGACTTATTTCTTAGATTTAGAATCGTTTCACATAAAAAAATTACTGTGAGCTTCCTTTCACCTACAATTATCAAATTGGTAACGTATTATTTTAATAAGGCACTATTATAATAGACAATATTATAAGAATGAGGTTAAATCAAAAGGGAGGTAACAGTACAAACATTTAATAAAACCATATCAAATTTTGTGATTTATTCATCAATCAGAAGAAACATTATTAAGCGTTACCTATCCGGACAAAGTAAAAAAAAATATACTGAATATTCAGGTACAATGACCCATCATGCTTCCACAGTAAGACACACACACAGTTACACACAAACACACACATATATATATATATATATATATATATATATATATATATTTATAAAGATATACATATATGTGTATATATCAATTTATATGCACACATTACAAAATGTAATTCTTCTTAACCGATAAATTGTATATTTTTCATAATGTAGTATCACATGAAATTTTAATATTAGTAAAAATTCTACGTTGCTGAGTCTCTGATAAAAGGTACTGTAACAGTAAGCCCTCTTTACACGAAAACTTACACTTTTCTGATGCTTTTGTTTGGAAATACAATACAATACAATAGGAAAATATTTGAATTATTTCCCTCCTGAATAATCAGTTACTTTAAAACATGCGAGAGACAATTGTTAAACTCTAGTTGTGCTACTAGTTGATATGTTCGATGGGGCTGAGTCCTCCTTTTATTTTGGGTTAAATGAAGGTCCTCTCTTGTTTGCTATCACACATATAATCCATTTTATTTGTTAAAAGATGTTTTTATTATAACAAATTGTGAAACCGAAAATATATATGTATCTTCTGTATACACACACACACACGCACACACACACGTATGTATATGTATACATATATGAGTTGTTCGATATTAGTAGATTGCGTATATATTTTTTTTTCGATTTGAACATAAATGTATGTTTTTCTTTACAAATTATGTGCGTATGCACTGTAATGCTGTTGATGTTGTTAAACCTCTTATCTTTACGGTAATTAACAAAGAGACTTACTTTATCACATCTTAATATATGAATGAAACAAATATTGGCCGTTTTCATAATGGTCACAAGACTAAGATATGTATTTTCATTGGATATAAACGCTATGATCCACATCTGGCATCAATTGTGATGGATGGCTCTCGTCTGGGAGAGGCCCCGTGTTTTGACAAGCTTCTGGGTTTGACCTTTACTCCTGATCTGAAATGGAACACGTACATCAAGTGTGTTGCCAAGGTCGCTGGAAAGATGGTGGGATCCTTCTACCGCTCCAGAAGATATCTCACTACTGATGCAATTCTCTATCTATATAAAAGCCAAGTACGTCCAAAGATGGAGTACTGCTGCCATATCTGGGCAGAAGCTGCTAAAAACAGCCTATCCCGACTTTAGAGTACAAAATAGACTTCGTGGCTTAGTGGGGGATGCCCTTTTCTCTACCCTGCAACCTCTCTCCCACAGAAGAGACTTTGCGAGTCTATCCTTGTTTTATCGTTATTTCCATGGCAGGTGCTCGTCTGAACTCCAATATCTGGTCCCCCTCGCCAATCTTTCACGAAAAACACCCGTCTAGCTGAATCCACTGTGAAAATTTCCCCCACTCTATATGTGTGCCTAAATCAAAACGTGGATTCCATGAACAAAGCTTTTTTCTAAGATCTGCACGCCTGTGGAAATCTGTTCTGTCTGCCTGCTGCTCACCGGACTACAACTTGGATGTCTTCAAGTCCAACGTTAACAAGTTCCTAATGAACCGCCCCCTTAAATAAACACTTCATCAAATCCCCACACTAATGTAATGTACTTGCAATAACCCTTATCCCTGAGTGATGATCACTGTGTAAAAAAACAAACATATGTAGCTCAGTTCCAGTGAAACCTATTACCAACCATCTCAAATTATAATATGAATATATTTACGTTTATATAAGTTTACGCAACCCCACTTATATCATTGGATATGCATGAGTGGTATTTAGTATACATTTTAAAATTCAACAATTATTACCGCAATTACTATATATATATATATATATATATATATATATATATATATATATATATATATATATATATATATGTATATGTGTGTGTGGGGGGTATGTGTATATATATATATATATATATATATATATAGAGAGAGAGAGAGAGAGACAGAGACAGAGACAGAGACAGAGAAAGAGACACATAGACATAATAAAACAAGGATTACAATTAAGCTAACCGAGATAATCCAGATGGCAAACTTAACGTATAAATATTAAATAGTTAATATGTATAAAGTAATCTATACCAGATGTAAAATCTCGATAAAAACAAATCGAAAGAAAAGCTTATAATAAGAACAAGTAGTTAATAAGACATGTTAAAAACACTCTTAAAAAGAGTTAGAAAAATATTTAATTTTAAAAAGGAAGCACAAAATTAGTGGATAGTCATTAATCCGCGGACTTTTGATGAAATACATTGCTTCTAATCAGATGTTAGGGAGTAGAAAAATGCGGGGCCGATTTTTCTTGCCAAAGTATTTGATGAAACTACAAGTAAGTCATAGGTCTTACTTGGTAAAAAATAGTGAAGCAAAGGAAAATGGGGGAAGAAAAAGGTGAGTTTACGTGAATGGACTGTCTGGTGAAGGGTAAAATATCCAATAACCATAAAATCCAAAAGAGTTGATTAAATTCCTATTCCACCATTAAAATCGACAGGAATCGCGTTAATGGAAGATGGTTCAAAATAATCCAAAAGGCAGAATTCCGTGAAATAATTCAACAATTTTTAAGGAAAATGAATGCAATCACCCTTTTCCTCCCCCTATTTCCTCTGTTTCACTATGTTTTACCAAGTACGATCTATGACTTACTTGTAGTTTCATTAAATACTTTGGCAAGCAAAATCCGATCCCCCATTTTGCTAATCCCTATCCTCTGATGAGAAGGAAGGTATTTCTTTAAAAGTCCGCGGATTGATAACTATCCACTTATTTTGTTCTTCCTTTGTAAAATTAAATATGTTTCTAACTCTTTTTAAGATTGTTTTTTTAAATGTATCTATATATTGTTGAGAATAATATACACATAAATCCTGGGATCCTCTTCCACCAACAAACTTACAAGAGTTAATTTTTGGATATCAAAAAATGCCAAACGATGAATGTAATGGTCATAACAAGACAAAGTGAGGAGAAAGGCGAATGGAAACTCGTCTGACATATATGTTACTTTTATAACTGATTTCCGTATAAATTCATTGCTATATATAGCCATGGTATATATATATATATATATATATATATATATATATATATATATATATATATATATATATATATAATATAAAGCTGAATGTGTGTGTGTCTGGTAATGAATAGGCTCCTATATGGTTGACTATTTTTAGAAACTGATTACATATAATGATCGAAGATGGTGGCGAGGATCAGGAATGGGTATGTTTGATCTGGAAGAGAGGAGGTTCATAAATATTGTGTGGCCTGCGTTCGCGCCTGGCCCCAAAAGTATGGAAATAAAGAATGAAAAAAAAAAAACAACGTTTACAAGGGGTTTGATATAGATGTACACAAGAATACTTTTAAGAGTATGTTTCAACTTAAATAGGGATAGTACTCCATGGAAATATGGCACAAACTTTAACAAAGAATTTTCATATCTATTCGCGTAAGTATACTTTAATAATTATGTTTCAGTTTGAAGAAATATGGTATGATAAAATTATTGGATGTTCGTTCGCGCCTGACCTCCATAGAATGTAAATATGTCACAAAGTTTAACAAGGTTTTTAAAAGGGGTGAGAATCAACAATAACACCTTAACTTCACGTTAGTTTTTATTCATTTTTTTATGTTGAATCATATTGTGTCGAATAAGGTCACCTCATAAATTCACGTTCTTATTAAAGTGAAAGCCAAAAAAAAAAGTCGGAACTTTAGACAATTCTCGACACAAATTTTGCATAACTCTGTTTTAAACTTCTCCACTTGCACGTGACACTCTTTCGAAAATAGATAAATAGATAAATAATAAAAAATAAGAACGTGACTTGTTATCGTGTCAAAAGAATGGCAAAAAATCCGCTCACGTGATTACGTGTCCTTTTAAAAACATTTGCATAACCTTTTTTATTTTCATTTATTTAAGCTTTTTTATTAGTGTACTAGAAGGGTGTCAGTTGATTGCAACCCTTTATGCGTGTTCTTTACATTACAATAGTACAACTCTGAATCCGACGGCGAAATACTACAGCGTTCGATATTGTGAAACTGAAACGAAGCTATTTTTCTTGAAAAGGGCGCCATTTTCTTCTTATTCATATGTATATCGATTCTTTGCTTTAAAAATGTGAAGTTATTACCTGTTTATTTTTTTAATATCCCATTTTGATGTTTCGGATTAAAAAAAAATGGTTCATTATTTTCAAAACTGTTTTTTTTTTGTTTGTTTTTCGATAGTTGGTCGATATTATTTAGTAAGAGTGTTTAGCAGAAAAGCCAACCCCCGACTACCCGAAAAATTAATATAAAGAATTAAATGTTACCATAGTCAATAACAGTTCAGTTCATGTTTTTTTTGTTTTGTTTTGAAATAGTTTTTCATGCTCTTTACTAGGAATAATTTCAGCGAACCGAAATTAAAACGAAATTTGAGCCGATAACTACTTAAATGAATGTTTATATAAACTACACGTGCCATGATCGAATATTCCTCAAGCACAAAAGAACGGAAAGCATTTAAATATTTTCATAAATATTCCTTACGTTGACGGAACTCTCTTAAATTTTTAACACAGAATGCTCAGATGCCCCTCCTTCAAATTGAAAACGGGGCTCTCCATTTCAAAGTCGCTGCCATTTTGATTTTTTTTTAAACCGGTTCGTGAATAAAAAAAAAAATACAAACTACTAAAAATACAAACCAATGAACTTTTCCACCATAAAAGTAACTTTTATTGACTATGGTAACATTTTGTTCTTGTATATATATATATATATATATATATATATATATATATATATATATATATATATATATATTAACCATTTTCTCTTTGAAAGAAAACATCATTTTGTTGGTAACTCTTGGCTTTGAAAGGAAGTAAAGTTGATATAAAAATATATTTTCGCGAAAATTATATTTACTTTCATCATATTTTGCTCAGGGTAAAATTTTTGAGTATCAAAACCTATCTCTTTACAACCCCCTCTTTTTATAACCTATCATACTTTCATCAATCCCAGCCATTTTCTGTAGGCTGTTTTTGAATCCAGTCAAGGTATTCAAATTATTTACCACATTATTTCTGTTGGAAAAGCGACGGCTTGCATGAAACAGTTATGACTGGCTCCAAAATCGTGAAATGATTTTGAGTCAGCCCGGTGCAATATTCTAAAACAATCCAGTTTACAGGGGTTGACACAAGCTGGATTTTATATTAGATGTTAGCCAATGGCAGATTCAAAAGCAGAAGATGGGCGAATCCAACGTGGCCTGCTTAGTCAAATCTCTGCCGGTATATGTTGGTTGATGCGGAACTGCAAGCCAAAGTAGATTAGATCCACATAGCAAGCCGTACAATGGAAGTTGCATTCATAAATAACAGTATTTGCGTAACTTGAAGCAAACCCATTTCCGCGCATACAGGAAATGAAACCCTAATACCGAAAACCAACTGTACTACAACATACAGGAAACAATTTGGTATAGATTACTAGTACGTCTTCCCAAACACAAACCAGCGACTCCAATCCAAAGTAGTTTGAAATAAATAGGACACTTGGACGTGATTTCAATTTTCACTTGATTTTTTTTTAAATATAATTAATGAGATTTTCCCGATAACCAGTACGAATAAGGGTGTATTTGACAGTATCAAATTCGTTTTCGAGTTTGTTAGAAGACAAATACTAGGGGCTCTATATACTAATGTCTGAATATGCCCAAATTTTATAGTTTGGCACACATGAGTGCCAATTCATGTAAAGACAAGTAAAAGTCGGTTTGCTATAAACTTTATTAAGAGAGGAATTTTACTACGGTTAATCAAGATATTTAGGAAAGGTAATTTCTCCATCGTAAATGATAATGATGTGTAGCGACAATTGAAATTATCAGAGAAAATTGTTGATTTTTCTCTTAGAAGTAAAAGGTGCAAAATTGTTATCGTCGTATTTTAAATATTCTGATGACTTCAGTATATCCCTAAACAATATTGACTCATAAATCCTACAAGAAAATCTTCTAATGCAGAGCGCTTCCCATCTTAACCTCGTCGATCTGACGGTATCAAAACTAAATGTCACTTACTTAGAACAGATTAATATGAGTTCAACAAATATATTCTTAGGGAAAAGTGCGGGAGTTCAATTTCTATTATAAAGTAAGTCGGCACATAAAACAATCATCTCCTGTAGTTTAACGTTGATGAATAGGCTGGGAACATCAAATGAATATATGGAGTTATTAGCAGTACAATGTTGAAACTTATATAACCTTGATGAATCGGTAATGCAATATTTAGTGTATAGAGAATTAACTACCTATATAATAGCAAATATCCACTTTGCCAGGAAATTTTAGGGGGGGCATACTATAAACAAAAAAAGGTCCAAGCGGAAGACCTTCTCTATGTATTTTAGGAAGGACATAAAAGCTATGCCTTAATGAACCAGAAGGCTTTATTTTCTCACAGATTTCGTTGGCAAGGTAACTTTTATTATAAAAGTATAAACAGCCGCTTCTTGTTCTTAATTTCCTTTTTGTTAGTGTTGGCGTATGTTCCAACTGGGGCAATGCGAACAAACTTATCTACATCATTCAAAATAACTAACATTTTCTGGACATGATCTACACAATTCATGAACACCGACACAAGCACCGGATTACATATATAAATATCTTTAGTCGATTTGAATGACTTAATGCTTTTGAAATTTGTGCTTGACCAAATAATATCGCCTGCAACAATGACGGAATTGAGATAATGAAAGCCCAATTTTATTGATAACCCTTAACAGTTGTTACATGATCAGGCCACATAGAACCATTATGTTTAAGTTAGGAAAAAAAACTTCCAAATGTTGAGTTTCCTCTTTATCAATATATGTGGTGATGACAAAGAAATTCAGCCTCTTAGAAAACATTTCGTTTTGTATTTAAAAACATCAATGAAATATTTCATTTAAAAATCAGAAAATATGATGATAAACCTAACGATCCAAACAGTTCAACAATAGTTTTATTCAGAAATCTTCTCATTTACATCAATATTTTGTTTCAAAAGAAGATACACTTCATTTTAAAATCGACTTCTGCGGGGATGAGTAAGTTCATCAATTTACTTGACAATAAAAGAATTCGACTAATAACATCAAGCAGCTTGCGAACAATATGCGTAAGCTTAATAACTTAAAAAAAGATTATATGCATGCTAACATTCAACACAAGATTCAAAATTGTTTCGCCACGTTAATGCGCCCTGAGATGTCTGGCGAATTAGTCTATTATTTTTAAGTGTTAAGTCGTAGAAAATTATATTAGTTTATTAATTTTCCTGAAAATGGAATAGCTATAATGAGTGACACGTTTTATTTTCCAGTTTACATGCTATATAGAGTCACCTTTTAAAAGTTATATATGATAGATAATCTTAAGGAATAGCGTGTTCTGAAGTTTTATATGGCGAGAAGCTATTTTAAATATAACCAACAACGTACTCGTAAAATGATGTCATTGCAGCTACGCGTTTATCTATAGTATGTACAGCAGTGCGAAATAGGTTATTCATCACAAGCAAATAATAAAAAAATATATCATGGGTGAAGTAAAACACTATTGGGTATGGAAATTTAATATTTGCAATACATAAAAA